>NW_028226121.1:0-73806 GCF_052327205.1 Somniosus microcephalus | reverse complement strand
ATAAATTACATGTTGCTACAGTACAGAAGGTAAACAGGCATCTTTGTATTTACTTCTTGTTGGAATAAAGCTTATTTATGTTTTTTAAAGATGTTGATAACTCGATAGTACCTTTAAAACTGCCTTTGAAAATAATAAATGTTCAGGATATCTGGTGAGGAAAATAAATGTGCCCGAGGGACATTAGTTCAGGCACATGGAGGGAGGGCTCCGTTGTTGCCATGTGTCTGTGCCGTGCAATCGGTGTTCCAGGAAGTCATTATTGACCCAAATTATTTGAGCACCAAAAGCAAGTGATCTATGCTGAGGACTAGACAAGGTGCTATATAAATGCAAGTTTGTTTGTTTGTTTCAGGTGACTGCAGGATTTGAGTTGTCAAAACTATACTTGGTTTTTTTTCTCTGAGTGTCACTGACAGGATCGACATTTATTGCCCATCCCTAATTGCCCAGGTTTGATGTAACAAAGTGGCTTGCTAGGACTTCAGAGGGCAGTTGAGAGTCAACCACATTGCTGTGGGTTTGGAGTCACATATAGGCCAGACCGGGTAAGGATGGCAGATTTCCTTCCCTAAAGGACATTAGTGAACCAGATGGGTTTTTCACAACAACCTGACAGCTTCATGGTCACTTATTTACAGATTTGTTTTAGAAACATAGAAACATAGAAACATAGAAGATAGGAGCAGGAGTAGGCCATTCGGCCCTTCGAGCCTGCTCCGCCATTCAATGAGATCATGGCTGATCATCCAAATTCAGTACCCTGTCCCTGCCTTCTCCCCATATCCCTTGATCCCTTTAGCCTTAAGAAATATATCCAACTCTTTTTTGAAAATGAACTGGCCTCCACCGCCCTCTGTGGCAGAGAATTCCATAGGTTCACCACTCTCTGGGTGAAGAAATTCCTCCTCATTTCAGTCCTAAATGGCTTACCCCTTATCCTTAGACGATGACCCCTGGTTCTGGACTCCCCGGCCATCATAAACATCCTTCCTGCATCTAGTCTGTCCAGGCCTGACAGAATTTTATAGGTTTCGATGAGATCCCCTCTCAATCTTCTAAACTCCAGAGAGTATAATCCCAATCGACACAATCTCTCCTCATACGTCATTCCTGCCATCCCAGGTATCAGCCTGGTGAATCTTCGCTGCACTCCTTCCATGGCAAGAACGTCCTTCCTCAGGTAAGGCGACCAAAACTGCACACAATACTCAAGGTGCGGTCTCACCAAGGCCCTGTACAACTGTAGCAAGACATCCTTGTTCCTGTACTCGAACCCTCTTGCTACGAAGGCCAACATACCATTTGCCTTCTTAACCGCCTGCTGCACCTGCATGCTTACCTTCAGCGACTGGTGCACAAGAACACCCAGGTCTCTTTGCACTTCCCCTTCTCCCAATCTATTGCCATTCAAATAATAATCTGCCTTCCTGTTTTTGCCACCAAAGTGGATAACCTCACATTTATCCACATTATAGTGCATTTGCCATGTTTCTGCCCAATCACCCAATCTGTCCAAATCGTACTGGAGTTTCACGACATCCTCCTCACAGCTTACCCTCCCACCCAGCTTTGTGTCGTCTGCAAATTTGGAGATATTACATCCAACTCCCTCGTCCAGATCATTAATATATATTGTGAACAGCTGGGGTCCTAGGACCGATCCTTGCGGTACCCCACTAGTCACTGCCTGCCACTCGGAAAATGACCCGTTTATTCCAACTCTTTGCTTTCTGTCCGCCAACCAGTTCTCTATCCAAGTCAATACCTTGCCCCCAAGCCCATGTGCCTTAATTTTGCACGCTAATCTCTTATGTGGGACTTTATCGAAAGCCTTCTGAAAGTCCAAATACACCACATCCACTGGTTCTCCCTTATCTATTTTACCAGTTACATCCTCAAAAAATTCCAGTAGATTAGTCAAGCATGATTTAACTTTTGTAAATCCATGTTGACTTTGTCCGATCCTGTCACTGCTTACCAAGTGCTCTGCTATTACATCTTTTATAATAGATTCTAGCATTTTCCCCACTACCGATGTCAGGCTTACCGGTTTATAATTCCCCGCTTTTTCTCTACCACCTTTTTTGAATAGTGGGGTAACATTAGCTACCCTCCAATCCCTGGGTACTGTTCCAGAGTCTATCGAGTTCTGGAAGATGACCAGCAATGCATCTACTATTTCTAGGGCCACTTCCTTAAGTACCCTGGGATGTAGATTATCAGGCCCTGGGGATTTATCGGCCTTCAGTCCTTTTCCTAACACCATTTCCCTACAAATACTGATTTCTTTCAGTTCCACCCTTTCATCAGGCCCTATGTTCCCCAGCATCTCTGGGAGGTTATTTGTGTCCTCCTTTGTGAAGACAGAACCAAAGTATGAATTTAGTTGGTCTGCCATTTCTTTGTTTCCCATTATAAATTCCCCTGATTCTGACTATAAGGGACCTACGCTTGACTTCACCAATCTTTTTCTCTTCACATATCTATAAAAGCTTTTACAGTCAGTTTTTATGTTCCCTGATAGCTTACTCTCATATTCTATTTTCCCTTTCTTAATTAATCCCTTTGTCCTCCTTTGTTGAATCCTAAACTGCTCCCAATCCTCAGGATTATTGCTTTTTCTGGCCAATTTATATGTCATCTTCTTGGATCTTATGCTATCCCTAATTTCCCTTGTTAGCCACGGTTGAGTCACCTTTTTTGTTTTATTTTTATGCCAAACTGGGATGAACAAATTCTGTAGCTCATCCATTCAGCCTTTGAATGTTTGCCATTGCCTATCCACCGTCAACCCTTTGAGTGCCATTCCCCAATCAATCCTACCCAACTCGCTCCTCAGACCATCGTAGTTTCTTTATTTAAATTGAGGACCCTAGTCTCTGAGTCAACTACTTCATTCTCCTTCTTAATGAAGAATTCGATCATATTATGATCGCTCAGACCCAAGGGGCCTCGTACAACAAGATTGCTAATTAATCCTTTCTCGTTACATAATACCCAGTCTAAGATGGCCTGATCTCTGGTTGGTTCCTTGACATATTGGTCCAGGAAACCATCCCGTACACACTCCAGGAATTCCTCCTCCACAGTGTTGTTACTAATTTGGTTGGCCCAATCTATATGTAGATTAAAGTCACCCATGATGACTGCTGTGCCCTCATTGCACGCTTCTCTAATTTCCCTTTTAATGCCATCCCCAACCTCCGCCTTACTGTTCGGAGGTCTATATACCACTCCCACTAATGTTTTTTTCCCCTTAGTATTTCTCAATTCTACCCATACAGATTCCACATCATCAGAGCTAATATCCTTCATTACAATTGTATTAATCCCTTCTTTAACCAGTAATGCTACCCCACCTCCCTTTCCTTTTTGCCTATCTTTCCTGAATATCGAATACCCCTGGATGTTGAGTTCCCAGTCTTGGCCATCCTTGAGCCACGTTTCCGTAATCCCAACCAAATCATATTCGTTTACCTCTGTTTGCGCAGCCAATTCGTCCATCTTATTACAAATGCTCCTCGCATTAAGACACAAAGCCTTCAGGCTTGTTTTTTTAACACTCTTAGACCTATTAGAATTATTATTTACTGTGGCCACGTTTGATTTAAACCGTTGATTTCTCTGACTGCCACTTTTGTTTTTCTCCTTCCTATCTTTTGCTTTTATCTCTGTTTCCCTTTCCTCTGTCTCCCTGCTCAGGTTCCCAACCCCCTGCCATTTTAGTTTAACCCCCCCCGAACAGTGCTAGCAAACCTCCCCGCAAGGATATTTGTCCCGCTCTGGTTCAGGTGCAACCCGTCCGACTTGTACAAGTCCCACCTTCCCCAGAAGCAGGCCCAGTGATCCAGGAAACTAAAGCCCTCCCTCCTGCACCAACTCTTTAGCCACGCATTCATCTGCTCTATCCTCCTATTCCTATACTCACTAGTACGTGGCACCGGGAGTAATCCAGAGATTACAACCTTTGAGGTCCTGCTCTTTAATCTGCTACCTAGCTCCCTAAATTCTTGCTGCAGGACCTCATCCCTCTTCCTACCCATGTCATTGGTCCCAATGTGAACCACGACCTCTGACTGTTCACCCTCCCCCTTCAGAATGCCCTGCAGCCGTTCAGTGACATCCTTGACCCTGGCACCAGGGAGGCAACAAACCATCCTGGAGTCACGTCTATGGCCACAGAAATGCCTATCTGTTCCCCTTACGATAGAATCCCCTACCACTATTGCTCTCCCACTCTTTTTCCTCCCTTCCTGAGCAGCAGAAGCACCCCTGGTGCTGGGAAGTTGGCTGCTGCTGCCTTCCTCTGGTAAGTTGGCTGCTGCTGCCTTCCTCTGGTAAGTTGGCTGCTGCTGCCTTCCTCTGGTAAGTCATCCCCCTCAACAGTATCCAAATCAGTATACCTGTTTGAGAGGGGGATGGCCACAGAATTTGACTGAATTCAAATTCTCAAACTCCCCGGGTGGGATGTGAACTTACATTCTCTGGATTATTAGTGATGGAATACTCTCCACTTGCCTGGATGAGTGCAGCTCCAACAACAATCAAGAAGCTCGACACCATCCAGGACAAAGCAGCCCGCTTAATTGGCACCCCATCCACCGTCTTAAACATTCACTCCCTCCACCACCGGCGTACCGTGGCCGCAGCATGTACCATCTACAAGATGCACTGCAGCAACTCACCAAGGCTTCTTCGGCAGCACCTCCCAAACCCGCGACCTCTTCCACCTAGAAGGACAAGGGCAGCAGGTGCATGGGAGCACCACCACCTCCAAGTTCCCCTCCAAGTCACACACCATCCTGACTTGGAAGTATATCGCCGATCCTTCATCGTCGCTGGGTCAAACTCCTGGAACTCCCTACCTAACAGCACTGTCGGAGCACCTTCACCACACGGACTGCAGTGGTTCAAGAAGGCAGCTCACCACCACCTTCTCAAGGGCAATTAGGGATGGGCAATAAATGCTGGGCTTGCCAGCGACGCCCACATCCCATAAACGAATAAAAAAAAATGTAACCACTACCCTACCGTACCTTACAGCACTACGTAACCACTACCCTACCGTACCCTACAGCAGGTATTTACCTGACTAGAGAAAGAGATGAGTTCCAGGTTCTAGATGTTGCCATATGAACATGAGTGCTTGGGAGTTCCATGGGCGTTCCCCGCTCATCCTGCGTAACTTTGGCAGAAAATTGGCAGAAACCCCCCCGCGAAATGGCATAAACGACATGTTTCACCGGGGTTTCCGTCGATGTTACAGAGGGAGATTGTGGCACCCCGGCGGAAATTCTACCTGAGGCTTTAAGAGAAAACGTTGGAAATAAATAGTGAGCCTGTCAACATCTGGATCGTGAAGACGGGTTAACCTGTCTCCTCTTCTCTTTTTTCATGGGATCACAAGATAATTTTTGATGGGGAAGGCCATTCGGCCCATCTTGCTCCATCTCTTTAAATGATTCCAAACTTTTTTGCCTTCACTCCTCCAGCTGGAAGTCTCCTCAATGTGTTGACCACTCTTTGGACAAACAAGATTTTCCATAGAGGATGAGACTGGGGAACTAATAATGTGGAACGGGGAAATGGCAGAGACTCTGAACAAATATTTTGTATCTGTCTTCATGGTAGAAGATACTAACAACATCTCAATAATGAATAATCATGGGGCCACAGGGAGGGGGGAACTAAAGACAATCACTATCACTAAGGAAATAGTACTTGGTAAAATAATGGGATTAAAAGATAACAAATCCCCTGGACCAGATGGCCTGCATCCCAGGGCCTTAAAAGAAGTGGCTGCAGAGCTAGTGGATGCATTGGTTGCAATATACCAAAATTCCCTGGATTCTGGAGAGGTCCCTGTGGATTGGAAAACCGCAAATGTAACATCCCTATTTAAGAAAGGAGGGAGACAGAAAGCAGGAAACTATAGACAAGTTAGCCTAACATCTGTCGTTGGGAAAATGCTGGAGTCCTTCATTAAGGAAGCAGTAGCAGGGCATTTGGAAAATCATAATGCAATCAAGCAGAATCAGCATGGTTTTATGAAAGGGAAATCATGTTTAACAAATTTGCTGGATGTTAAGTCCGTGAATGATTGAGACACGGACTAGCAGGAGAGAAAACAAACAGATCCTTACTGGTGAAAGGCATAAACGAAACTAAACAACAGAGGCTCTCTAGCGCCTTTTATACAGGGGTGGTCACTGCCGGTACTGCAGTCTGAGACCAGTTATTCTCTTAAAGGTACATACACAACAATTCCTCCCCTTTTAGATAAACAGTACATAACATTCATTTAACAACTAAATGATAATGAATTACAATCACAATTACTGTTGCTAGATACATTGGTTAAGTTTAAGCAATTATAAGTTCAGTCTTTGAGGAGGCTTCCTGATTCTGTCTGGATAACGCCTCTTTGGGGTATCAGGTTCTTCTGGCAATGTTGCGTCGGAATCAATGTCGTTGTTTGGTTCATCTGCTTCCAATATTACCGGTTCTGCGGTAGCTGCAATTGGAACGTCGATTTCATTACCAGGTGTACCAGATCGTGGTGTGGAGTTGACGTTTTCCCGTGACTCTAGAATCTGGTCAACATGGCGTCTTACAATGCTCTCCCCAACGTCCATGAGAGGTCCTTGTCGTGTACAAATCGTTCCTGGTTGCCATTTCTCAGTGTGGTAGTCCCGGGCCAAAACTGGTTGACCTATCTTAAAACTCCTGGTCGGCCTTTCATTCATATTCTGAAACTGCCTGTTCTCCACATCTCTTCGGACGTTTGGCTTAACCAAATCCAAACGGCATCGTAGTCTTCGATTGAAGAACATCATGGCTGGAGTTTGGCTGGTAACCGCATGTGTCGCATTCCGGTAGGCAAACAAGAAGTTGTCCACCTTGTGTTGTAGGGGTATATCTTCATTACACATTGCCTTGATAGCCTTCTTGAATGTTTGGACAAACCTCTCGGCCAATTCATTAGTGGCTGGATGATATGGGGCAGATGTGTAATGCTTAACACCATTGTTCTTTAAGAACCTCCGGAACTCTTCAGACACAAACTGTGGTCCATTGTCAGAGCAAATCTGTTCAGGCAGCCCATTCCTGGCGAATATGGTTCGTAAAACTGTGATAGTTTTTTCCGTGGTGGTTGAGGACATTTTTATTACCTCGACTCTTTCCACATACGTGGTCCAGTCCTCTAATGTGTTATCAAAAGCAGTGATACAGCCAGTCTTCGGCATCTTGCAAATCTAAAATGGTGCCTCCCGCGCTTTGTCTTCTTCCCCGCTGTTGTTAGCGCTGTTTTCCACGGTTTCCTGCGCGTTAAATATTAATTTGTTTTCTTTTATTATCTTCCCGTCGTGGAGCGGACCCTCTGGGACACTTCCCTCCCTCTTCTGAGGTCCGAACGCTGCCCAGCTTCGAATCACCGGCCGCGCCCTGTATGCTCCACCCTCTCTCTCTCTCCTTGCTTCCCGACTCGCTGCCCGGCCCCGTTGAAAGGCCACCCAATCGAGCTTCAGCCCGCCGCAGCCCAGGATCAGAGCACTACCTGCCACCAGCCCAACTAGCTGGGAAACCACGGACCGAGGAACCTAGCCTGGCTCTGGACAGTCTCTCCTGCGAGTTTTTAAATCGATGATTGACGGTCGACGCCCGTTTCTCGAGTTTCAATGGCCTCTTATTTTTTAATTTTTTAATTTCTTCTGGCTCCGACCTTCAACAACGTCGTCGGAGCTGCTGCTGAGTTGCAGGTAAGTTCGTTTCTAACTCGTCGCCAGTGTTAAGTCCGTGAATGATTGAGACACGGACTAGCAGGAGAGAAAACAAACAGATCTTTACTGGTGAAAGGCATAAACGAAACTAAACAACAGAGGCTCTCTAGCGCCTTTTATACAGGGGTGGTCACTGCCGGTACTGCAGTCTGAGACCAGTTATTCTTTTAAAGGTACATATACAACACTGGAGTTCGTTGAGGAGGTAACGAGCAGGATGGACAAAGGTGAACCAGAGGATGTGGTGTATTTGGATTTCCAGAAGGCATTTGATAAGGTGCCACATAAAAAGTTACTGCATAATATAAGAGCTCACGGAATTGGGGGTAATATATTAGCATGGATAGAGAATTGGCTAACTAACAGAAAGCAGTGAGTCGGGATAAATGGGTCATTTTCCAGTTGGCAAATGATAACTAGTGGGGTGCCACAGGGATCGGTGCTGGGGCCTCAACTATTTACAATCTACATTAATGACTTGGTGAAGGGACCGAGTGTAATGTAGCCAAGTTTGCGGATGATACAAAGATGGGTGGGAAAGCAAGTTGGGCAGAAGACTCAAAGAATCTGCAAAGGGATATACAGTAGACAGGCTAATTGAGTGGGCAAACATTTGGCAGGTGGAGTATAATGTGGGAAAGTGTGAGGTTATACATGTTGGCAGGAAAAATAAAAAAGCAAATTATTATTTAAATGGAGGGAGATTACAAAATGCCACAGTTCAGAGGGACCTGGGGTCCTTGTGCATGAAACACAAAAAGTTAGTATGCAGGTACAGCAAGTAATCAAAAAGGCAAATGGAATGTTGGCCTTTATTTCAAAGGGGTTGGAATATAAAAGCAGGGACGTTCTGCTACAACTGTACAGGGTATTGGCGAGACCACACCTTGAGTACTGCGTACAGTTTTAGTCTCCTTATTTAAGGAAGGATATATTGCATTGGAGGCAGTTCAGAGACGATTCACTAGGTTAATTCCAGAGATGAGGGGGTTGACTTATGAGGAAAGGTTGAAGAATGAGAGGTGATCTTATTGAAACATATAAGATACTGAGGGGGCTCGACAAGGTAGATGCAGAGAGGATGTTTCCCCTCGTGGGGAAATCTAGAACTCGGGGGCACAGTCTCAGAATAAAGGGTCGCCCTTTTAGAACTGAGTTGAGGAGGAATTTCTTCTCTCAGAGGGTCGTAAATCTGTGGCATTCTCTGCCCTAGAGAGCTGTGGAGGCTGGGTCATTAAATACATTTAAGGTGGAGATAAACAAATTTTTGCAAGATAAGGGAGTGAAGGGTTATGGGGAGCGGGCAGGGAAGTGGCTTTGAGCCCAAGATCAGCCATGATCTTATTGAATGGCGGAGCAGGCTCGAGGGGCCAAGTGGCCTATTCCTGCTCCTATTTCTTATGTTCTTATGTTCTTATCTCGGTCTGAAATTGGCTGTTCACTAGTTTGAACCTGAGTCTCCTTGATCCACTCTCTGACCTGCTGTGAACTTCCATGTCCTACAGTTCATTTCTTTCTATTAACATGGGCCATTGCCTTTCACCAGCAGTACTCACTCATCCTGGTTTAATCACAGATTGCTAGGTGAGATTTCCAAGTGTGTTGGAACAACCGGCTGATAGCCCATTATTTGTGCAAGACTTGAAGAAGCTTATCTCAAAGATAAAATGCTGTTCGTTCTGGAAACACTATTGCAGTGACACCTCTGTGTAATCCTGTGCTGTACGGGCTGATTTTATAAACTCGCACTCCTGGTGAGAGAGTATATTGGGATGTCATTTTAATGGACAGAACATCACAGTGAGCGCAACTGATACTTCTACACATTGCTGGGGATGAGTTTCTGTGCAAGGAGCTGGATTTGTTCAATCATTTTTATTAACGATGATTTGACTAAAAAGTGATGTATAATCAGTAGGAAACGCTGGCCGACTATTTGTCTGTCCATTTTGTTTGAACCAATAAAATGGCATCAGGTTCTCCCAATGTCACAAAATGAGCATCGGTTACTGACAAGTGCCCCTTTGGAAAGGAAGATAATAAGACGTCGCCTGTGGCTCAGTGGGTAGCATTTTGCCTCTGAGTCAGAAGGCCGTGGGTTCATATCCCACTCCTGAGACTTGAGCACATAATCTAGACTGACAATCCAGTGCAGTACTGAGGGAATGCTTAAACTGAGGCCCCGTCTACCCTCTAAGGAGGACATAAAAGATCCCATGGCACTTTTTGAAGAAGAGCAGGGGAGTTCTCCCCGGTGTCCTGGCCAATATTTATCCCTCAACCAACATCACTTAAAAACATTATTTGATCATAATCTCATTGCTGTTTGTGGGATCTTATTATGAAAATTGGATGCCGCGTTTCCTACATTTCAACACTGATTCCCTCTTAGGTGAATATAAAAGACCCCCCTTAGAGCAGTGACTTTGGGGAGGGCTAACAAGGAAAGGGAATACACATTAAATGGTAGGACATTGAGTAGTGTAGAGGAACAAAGAGACCTTGGAGTACATGTCCACAGATCCCTGAAGGTAGCAGGCCAAGTAAATAAGGTGGTTAAGAAGGCATACGGAATACTTGCCTTTATTAGCCGTGGCATAGAATACAAGAGCAGGGGGGTTATGCTTCAACTGTATAAAACACTAGTTAGGCCTCAGCTAGAGTACTGCATGCAGTTCTGGTCACCACATTACAGGAAAGATGTGATTGCACTAGAGAGGGAGCAGAGGAGATTTACAAGGATGTTGCCGGGAGTAGAGAATCTTAGCTATGAGGAAAGACTGGATAGGCTGGGTCTGTTTTCCTTGGAACAGAGGAGGTTGAGGGGAGACCGTAGTGCGGTGTATAAAATTATGAGGGGCATAGATAAAGTGGATAGAAAGGACTTATTTCCCTTAGCAGATGTGTCAAAAACCAGGGGGCACAGATTTAAAGTAATTGGTGGAAGGTTTAGAGGGGATTTGAGGGGAAATTTCTTCACCCAGAGGGTTGTGGGGGGTCTGGAACTCACTACCTGAAAGGGTGGTAGAGGCAGGAACCTTAACCACATTTAAAAAGTGCTTGGATGTGCACTTGGGATGCTCTAACCTGCAGGGCTACGGACCGAGAGCTGGGAAGTGGGATTAGGCTGGATAGCTCTTTGTTGGCCGGCGCGGACACGATGGGCCGAAATGGCCTCCTTCCATGCTGTAACTTTCTATGATTCTATGATTCTATGACTACAAGTCAAAAGTACTTCATTGGCTGTAAAGTGCTTTGGGACGTCCTGAGGTCGTGAAAGGTGCTAGAGAAATGCAAGTTCACTAAAACAATTGATTCTAGACAAACTAAAGTTATTATTTATAAATTAAAATATGATTCTATTTCAGTTCTCAATGAAGCACAATATGTAATACAGTGGCCACATGAAGTGAACCGGAGGACACCATGTGATCCCTCTCTGGGGTCACTCGGGCAAGCACTAGCCCTTCAAAGAGAGGCGAGTGTTTGGAGGACACTCCCCGTCAAACCTACACTTCCTGGTCCTGACTACATGGACTGCTTCACTGAGGATCTCTACCCCTTCAAACATGTATTAACAAATACTAGTGAAGAGAGTAAAAAGTTCATTTTTGGCTTGTTAAGGTCAATCAAGCTTCTATAGTTCTACAGCGGGCTTTGGGGAAAGCACAGGATGGTGGGATTAGTTTTAAATTGCTCTAGTAAACAGCCTGCACAGATACAATAGGTTGAATGGCCCCCTTCTGTGCTGTAAACATTTATGGTTCTGTGGTGAACTGATGCAGTATTCTCCATCTGCACATTCAATTGGAACTCCAGGCCAGTACCAGCGTGACTGAGGCGAAGAAATGAATAGTAACTGGAAGTTTTTTGCCTGGCAGAATGACTGTACCAGTCACTGGAGAGAATGGCCCAGAGGGCGTAGGAGGCATACACCTCCCAGCTGGTACAACCCCAGCCAGCAGGTCTACTGGAACACGCCAGCTAACTGGGCAAAGTGGAGATACAGGGCACGAGGAGGCTCAGCCTCACTAGGCAGGTTATGCCAACTGTACACAAAGACCTGCAAGGTCCTCCAAGCGGTGGCAAGGAAGGTCACCTCAACACTTACGCCACCAGGATCTTCCAGGAGAAATCACGGGAGTCAGTCACTTTCCTTGTTTGGCTTTTGAATTTCTGACACTTTCATTTCTGCACAATGAAAGAATAGCAGACTGCAAGATAGGGATTACTTTTGTCCAGTTTTTCAGTGCTTGTGGTGGATGTGCCCAATCTGTTTTGGTGCTGAGTTTGCCCCTTGTGTGTTATCAACTTCTCCATGTGGTATATCCATGGGCGCCCATGACTAATAAGTATCTCTCCAACTGAGTGAGCAGTGCTGGTGGTTGGCTGCATAGCCCACTGACCACCTGAAGGGGATATAGAAGACTGCCTACCAATGTTCCCTCTAATTTTGTTCAGCCCTGCGTGGCCCCTTTAAGGGCTCCTAGGGCCATTCAACATACCAGGCAGGCGCGGTTTTTGTATTGAAAAGCCGGCTGCGCAGGTTCCCTGGAGCATCGTGCAGCCACACAGACGCACAGCTTACAGGGAATATGTCAGCTGTGGCTCAGTGGGTAGCACACTTGCCTCTGAGTCAGAAGGCTGTGGGTTCAAGTCCCACTTCAGGGACTTGAGCACAAAAGCCTAGGCTGACACTCCAGTGCAGTGCTGCGGGAGTGCTGCACTGTCGGACGTACCGTCTTTCAGATGAGACATTAAACCGAGGCCCATCTGCTCTCTCAGGTAGACGTAAAAGATCCCACGGCACTATTTCGAAGACGAGCAGGGGAGTTATCCCCTGTGTCCTGGCCAATATTTATCCCTCAACCTCCAAAACAAAAACAGATTATCTGGTCATTATCACATCACTGTTTGTGGGAGCTTGCTGTGAGCGAATTGGCTGCTGCTTTTCCCACATTACAACAGTGACTCCACTTCAAAAGTACTTCATTGGCTGTAAAGCGCTTTGAGACGTCCGGTGGTCATGAAAGGCGCTATAGAAATGCAAGTCTTTCCTTCTTTTCTATTGCTGCCTACCTTGCCTCAGTTGACAGCATTCTCACCCCTGAGTCAGAAGTTGTCAGTTCAAGCCCCACTCCAGGCCCTCAGCACAGTTTCTCGATTGCCATCGCACTGCACTGCAGTAATGAGGGAGTATTGAATTGTGGGAGGTGCTATCTTTCGGATGAGATGTTAAACCAAATCCCCTGTCTACCTGTTCAGGTGGATGGAAAAGATTCCATGCAATTGATCGAAGAAGAACAAAGACTTCTCCCTGTGTCTTGCTCAATATTTCCCTCAACCAATACTGCCAAAAAAGGTTTAACTAATCATTCATGTTGTTTATGGGTCCTTGCAACTTGGCTGTAACATTTGCCTACATAACAGCAGTGACTAAAGTTCAAAAGTAATTCATTGGCTGTAAAGCACTTTGGGACGTCCTGAGGATGTGAAAGGTGCTATATAAATGAAAGGTCCTTCCTTTATCTGCATCAGTCTAGGGATCTCCTCTGCTACAGTCACCGAGGGCTCATTGCTTTCAGACATGGTGTCTACAGTCACTTGTACTGGGCTATATAACGGCAGAGAATTGGTGCCTACATATTCACTAGCTGGCTGCTCATGTGCTATTCCATGCGTGCCACTACAGGGGTGCATTTCCCCCAAGGCGCCGAACACCTCGAGTCTCTTCACCGGGGGCAAGCGGAAGCCAAGCGCAGGCAGTGCAAGGAGCGCACGTCAACCCAAGCACCCCACCCACCCGCCCCTTCAACCACCGTCTGCCCCACCTGTGACAGAGACTGTAGGTCCCGCATTGGACTCATCAGTCACCTGAGAACTCATTTTAATGTGGAAGCAAGTCATCCTCGGTTCCGAGGGACTGCCTAAGAAGAAGAAGAGAGCATTTCCCCACAGCGCCCACCTATCTCTCTGAGCTTAGAAAAGTGGGCATCCATAGTGCACGTACATCCATAGTGCATGGGGATCCCGCCCTCCCTGCACGTACATCCATAGTGCATGGGGATCCCGCCCTCCCTGCAGCTGTTCACCATGTGGGTTGAAGCTGACTGTGACTGCATCTTGGAGATTGGACCTAGAAGTCTCCATAGCAGCAGTGGAACCAGTAGTGAGAGGTGTTGCTGCTGTAATGGAAATGACCACTGCAGAGGCTGCTGGTATTGCCACGAGCTTAGTGACAGACGACAGCACTGGCAAGTGTGATATGGACGGTACTTGCATATTGTTAACTGGACACTAGATGGCAGCCTGATGGGAGTAAGCATATTGCAACAATTACACTCCAAGGTTTTTTCTTGTATTGCTTTGTTATTACTTGAAGGCTCGGTGACAAATGTTTTTTTGATAACAGTCCTGTGCAGCGCCTTGGGATGTTTTACTATGTTAAAGATGCTATATAAATACAAGTTGTTGTTTTTGTTGTTGTTGTGAGTGAGTTGAGATTTCAGGAGAAAACAAGATTGAACTTGACTGTGATGGTGCCCATGGAAAAAATAGCCTGTCAACGCCTGGATATACGACCAGAGAGCATCCAGCAGCTGTGGGCCTGCACCGTAGCATGAGCGAGTGCCTTCAGGTGCAGCAATAGCGCAAACCAGAGAGGAAAGGGTGTCCTCGGCATACTTTAGTCACGGCCCGTAAATCTTTTATTAAACCCCCGTTAGTGCACAGTTCTGGTGCTTGGCAGTCTGACTTAACTAGAGAAAGGTTATTTTTGCATTGAAAATATTCAGCAAAAGGGGCTGTAAAAATGATTCTGGATGATTATTGTCAAGATTACGAGTCTGGCTCCCCCATCATTAAATTTGAAATCCTGATTTTCCCGATGGGAATTAACGCTGCCCTGTTTTGCTTAATCTCTCTTTACAGTTCTTGACATTGATCCCCGCTCACTCCAAGAAGCAGATCCCTCAGGGAATGCACTCTGACATTCTAATCTATAGATTACCATTCATTCTGCTGCTGTCTCTTATTGTAATCTCCTGTACCCATCACAGTTTCCAAATGTCACTGTGTAACAGTTTTTTATGTGTTTAATATTTTATCTCAGTTATATTTAGGTTACGATGCTTTTTGTGATTATTGTGCATATTTCAGTTGCCAAGCTGCCAGATTAATCACTAATGATAAATGTGTTAGATTAATATTCTATAAAAAAAACTATTTATACAATTTTACATTGTGGAGAATTACATAACGTTTAAAATCTTAATGCTATTTTTCTTCATACATTGTAGCTAAATGGGTCATCCCAAGGCTTCAACTACACGGGACTTGAAGCCAAAGTTCAAAGGCTAATACAATACTTGTCAATCTCCTGTGGCATTGCTCATGATGAGTGATAGGATTCGCTGTTCTATAACAGTAGGGGTGTTAGCGGCAAAATGTGACGGGAAAGTGTTACAGGAAGTAAGGGTGATACAGGAAGTGCATGCTATATGCAAGACTTTTAATATAATCACTCACGAATCTCCCATTTTCCTTACTCATGGTTAGTTGGTGTGCTTTTAGCTGTGTTTGTTGTAACAGGCCAAAGTGGGTGGCTCTGGGCAACTCCGCACCACAGTGCCACCTCTTTCTGGAGGACTGAATTGCAGGCATTACAGTGTTGTAGGAATCAACGGATTCCTAACTGAATCACTGAGGTCGAGTCAGTTCAGTAAATCAACCGAATTTATTTAAACAAGTGAACAAAACAAAAACATACAGGAGCAACAGCAAACAGGTCTATACAGCAGCTTGTTCCACGAGGTCTGAACTCAGGACCTCCCACTCTCTGACGTCACGGCGTCATCACATTTCCCGCCGTTCGGGGCATCACGTGACCAACGTGATGACGCCATCGCGTTGTTTCAGGGCTTTTACAGAAAGCCTGTTTACACTCAGCAAACGAACATAGATGCTGTAACATTGGTTTAAAGACAGTTATGCGTTTGTACAGGAGTTCATTGGTGGTTTTGCCACAGTGTCACCTACTAGAAGCAATCAAAATGTCAGCCTTGGCTCAGTGCTGATTCAGAAGGTTGTGGGTTCAAGCCCCACTTCAGAATCGAGCACATAATTCAGGCTGACACTCCAGTGCAGTACTGAGTGCTGCACTGTCAGTGATGCTACTGAGATGTTAAACTTGAGACGTTAAACCGAGGCCCCTTCTGCCTTTTCAGGTGGATGTAAATGATCCCATGGCACTATTCGAAGAAGAGCAGGGGAGTTTTCCCAGTGCCCTGGTCAATACTTATCCATCAACCAACATCCCTAAAACATTATCTGGTCATTTATTTCATTGCTGTTTGTGGGAGCTTGCTGTGCGCAAATTGACTGTCGCGTTTCCTACATTACAACAGTGATTACCTTTCCAAAGTACTTCATTAGCTGGGGAATATTTATTATGTCCCGAGGATGTGAAAGGCTCTATGTAAATGTAAGTTACCACAAGATGTTACAGTCCTCATCGAATATAGTGGACGTGTTGGTGCTAACGCGATTTGCCCTCAATTTGTGGTGGAGAGTGAAACCGGGAAGTGCCAAATAAAGACAGTGCCAGTCGTGCTTCAGTGCCTGGCCCAAAATTGGATCAAGGCGCAAGCTTCCGGCAACATCAACAGTCATCAACATCTTAAAGAGAAGCGAGGACAGTAATCCTCGAGCCTCGACAATGAGCAGTTCCCATCCCGATACAAACAGCAGCAATGTCCGCCTACACTGCAGCACTTGGGCACTCAGAGCCTACATACCAAGTGAACAGTCAGCGGGACAAGCTGAAAGACATTTAATTAACACTTCAATTTGCCTGAAATCAGTGGAGCTTTTAAAGCGGTAAGTAGAGTGGACGAAATAATTAAGGTCATCGCACGTTAGCGAGGTGTGAAAAGCTGTTTGAATTGCCTGGAATAGTCGGTGCGCTCAATACATTGCGTGTGGTGCCTTTATAATTGACTGCTGTGGTGCTGGAAAATGGTTATTGCTACTTGCCCGGTGTAGATGGGGACTGGTGGGCAGTGTAAGATGTGACAAACAGGAAGTCACTGCAATGTTATATATTGGTTGTTTGCACATGGTTAGTGAGAGTACATGGCCATTAGTCTCTGATGTCTTTGTCCAGGTGTCCTGGCCAATATTTATCCCTCAACCAACATAAAAAAAACAGATTATCTGGTCATTAGCACATTGCAGTTTGTGGGAGCTTGCTGTGCGCAAATTGGCTGCCACGTTTCCCACATTACAACAGTGACTACACTTCAAAAGTGCTTCATTGGCTGTAAAACGCTTTGAGACATTCGGTGGTCGTGAAAGGCGCTATATAAATGCAAGTCTTTCTTTCTTTCTTTGTGTTGCTGGGGCTGACTTTAACGCTGTGAGTGGCCTGAAAATGGCATCGGGTTACGTACGCCAGGGTTCCGGCCGCCATCTTGGTAAAGGCCTTTAGATGGGCAGCCGTAGTGCTCAACTACTTCAGGTGGGACACCACTTTTAATTTGCAAATCAGGATTCTACAACATACATAGGACCCGGAGTGCAATTTTGAGGTACAAAAGCATGCGGCAAAACCATTTTAATCTTTTATTTTACTGGCACGTGCGTGACCATCCCCTCCCCGTATTGCCTTTCCCCCCACCCCACCCCCCACCCCCGGTCCAAACTGATTCAGAAGGTTGTGGGTTCAAGCCCCACTTCAGGATCGAGCACATAATTCAGGCTGACACTCCAGTGCAGTACTAAGAGAGTGCTGCACTGTCAGTGATGCTACTGAGATGTTAAACTTGAAACGTTAAACCGAGGCCCCTTCTGCCTTTTCAGGTGGATGTAAAAGATCCCATGGCATGATTCGAAGAAGAGCAGGGGAGTTTTCCCGGTGCCCTGGTCAATACTTATCCATCAACCAACATCCCTAAAACATTATCTGGCCATTTATTTCATTGCTGTTTGTGGGAGCTTGCTGTGTGCAAATTGACTGTCGCGTTTCCTACATTACAACAGTGACTACCTTTCCAAAGTACTTCATTAGCTGGGAAACATTTATTATGTCCCAAGGATGTGAAAGGCACTATGTAAATGTAAGTTACCACAAGATGTTACAGTCCCCATCTTGGTGTAGAAGCCAGCCAATTGCATACACCCCCAAACCAGCGAGCTCCATTGGCGCACCGGATTGGTGTGTAGCTTTGCTGGATTGATGCGAGTGAGGCCTGATCCTCAAAATGGCTCAGACCGCAACAATGGGCTCGCTCCGCCTGTTGACCACCTGGTTTGTGCCAAATGTCGGAATAGGCCCCTCTCTATCTCTGCTGCTCTCCCCTTAACTCCTCTCTTTCCTTCTCGCCGCATTTTACTTGTCTTCTTTCCTGTTGGTGGTGTGGTGTGGCAGGGAAAGGAGTCACCTATGGCAGCAGGTTACGTTTGGGGTGGGTTGGCAAGGAAAATGTGGCCCTCGGGAACTCTCTTACCATCCCCCTTCCCCAATCACGAGTAATTCCCCCTGCCCCACCCCTTGCATTTATTGTATCCCCTACCCCATCACTTCCCCACTACCCACTCCCCTTCAGGTGAATGAAAATCAGAAGGGTTCCGTAACAAGTGGACAATCTGCTCCACCAGATTCCTGCCCATGTGGTGAAGATGAAAATTTGCCTCAACATATTCAACAACAACAACAACTTGTATTTATATAGCACCTTTAATGTAGTAAAACATTCCAAGGTGTTTCACAGGAGTTTTATAAAACAAAAATTTGACACTGAGCCATATAAGGAGAAATTAGGGCAGGTGACCAAATGCTTGGTCAAAGAGGTAGATTTTAAGGAGCGTCTTAAAGGAGGAGAGAGAGGTAGAGAGGCGGAGAGGTTTAGGGAGAGAATTCCAGAGCTTAGGGCCTGGGCAGCTGAAGGCACGGCCGGCAATGGTGGAGCGATGGAAATCGGGGATGCTCAAGAGACCAGTATTGGAGGAGCACAGAGATCTCGGAGGGTTGTGGGGCTGGGGGAGGTAACAGAAATAGGGAGGGGTGAGGCCACAGCGGGATTTGAAAACGAGGATGAGCATTTTAAATCCGAGGTGAGAAACTTGTTACATTAAATGTGTTTATTTTTAAAGAAAACCTCTTCACACGGAAAATGTTTGTGCAGTAACTGGGAAAAGAAATGACTCAAATGTCACTGTTTGCTGTTATCTAGAGAGTTTTAAGTATCAGTAAGTACTTGCAAGCCAACAGGCAGGCCACATCTTCAAGATTGCTTTACTGCTTCCTCGTTGTATTGGGAGTGGATGTTGCAAGTTAGTGAGAGGAAATATTACAGCTCCAAGATCAGTGGGACAACACCTCTGGCAATGAAAGGGTGTTTTATGGGGTTGGTGATTTATAGGAGGCTTCTACTATTGGACTGCAGCTGGGGGCCAGACTCTTTGCCACTACACTCCTATGTGCAAACTAGCTGTGGTCACAGGAGTTGTTAATGTTGGATTTGAAATCCAACGGGGGATTTTCCCACGCAGCTTCTAACCCTGCTCACAGAGGATCCGCTCAGTGTTTTCAGGGTGTTTTTTGGAATACAAAGTGGAGGAAATGATGCTTCAGTTACACAGCGCCTTGGTCAGACCCCCATCTGGAGTAACTGCGTCAGGGCACCGCACCTTAGGAAGGATATATCGGTCTTGGAGGGGACACAGATTCAATAGAATTATATCGGGGCTGAGACGGTTAAATTATGAGGACAGATTGCATAGACTAGGCTTGTAGACCCGACTAGACCCAGCACCAAGCTCATGGTCTACAGAGCAGTGGTGATATCCGCCCTCCTGTATGCCTCAGAGAGATGGACCATGTACAGCAGGCACCTCAAAGCACTGGAGAGGTACCACCAACGCTGCCTCCGCAAGATCCTGCAAATCCATTGGCAGGATAGGCGCACCAACGTCAGTGTTCTCGCTCAGGCAAACATCCCCAGCATCGAAGCTTTGACCACGCTCGATCAGCTCCAATGGATGGGTCACATCGTCTGCATGCCCGATACGAGACTCCCAAAACAAGTGCTCTACTCGGAGCTCCGACACGGCAAGAGAGCCCCAGGTGGGCAGAGGAAATTGTTGTGTCCGTGTATAATAAGACACAGACTGCAGGAGAACGGTACAACAGGTGTTTACTCAACGTGGCTCACACTGGAACTGATCTGTACAGATTACTACTCAGTGCTATATACAGGTGTGGTCACTGCCAGTACTGCAGTATACATGAGCTGTAAAAGATAGTTCCCCCCTTAAAGGTACATACATTACAATTCCTCCCCTTTTAGATTAACAGTACCATAACACTCATTTAACAATTAAATATCAAACTAATTACAGTTAACACTTTTAACATGCAACATTAGCTGAAAATAGTCTATTTGTATATTCAGTCTTTGGGGAGGCTTCCTGATCCTTTCTGGATAGCGCCTTTCCTGAGTGTCTTGCTCTTGGTGCGGAGTCGATTCTGGCCCCCTGTCGTCGGTTGGTTCATCAGCTTCCGATGCTACTGTTTCTGGGGTAGATGCGACCTGTACGTCGGGCTCATCACCAGGTACGTATGGGCGAGGCATGGGGTTGACTTGTTCCTGTGACTCTAGGATCTGGTCAGCATGGCGTCTCACGATGCTCTCCCCAACGTCCACTGTGTACATTAGTGGGCCCTGCCGTGTGCATATCGTTCCTGGCTGCCATTCTTCTGTTCGGTAGTCGCGGGCCAAGACTGGTTGCCCTACATTGAAGCTCCTTGTTGGCTTCTCATGGATGTGCTGGAATTGCTTACTCTCAACATCTCTTTGTACGTTTGGTCTGAGCAAATCCAGGCGCGATCTTAACCTTCCGTTAAAGAACACCATGGCTGGGGCCTGGTTGGTGACTGCATGTGTCGCATTCCAGTAGGCGAACAGGAAATTGTCCACCTTGTGCTGCAGCGGAATGTTGTCATTGTACATAGCCTTTATTGCCTTCTTAAAGGTTTGTATGAACCTCTCAGCCAATCCATTTGTGGCTGGATGATACGGGCGGATGTGTAATGCCTTACCCCATTCTTTTTCAAGAACCTCCGGAACTCTTTGGACACAAACTGTGGTCCGTTGTCGGAGAAAATCTGTTCTGGCAAGCCATTCCTGGCAAAAATGGTCCGTAGGACTGCAATAGTTTTCTCCGTGGTGGTGGAGGACATTTTGATGACCTCAGGCCATTTCGAGTGCGCATCCACGGCTATTAAAAATATTGAGTCCATGAATGGACCAGCAAAATCAATATGCATCCGTTGCCATGGAGATGAGGGCCACTCCCATGGGTGTAGAGGGACCTGTGGTGGTGCATTTTGGACTTTCTGGGATCCTGAGCAGCTCTTGGTCAGGTCCTCGATTTGTTTATCGATTCCCGGCCACCACACATAAGCCCTGGCTAGGCTTTTCATTTTTACCCCTCCCAGATGACCCTCATGAAGCTCATTGAGCACTCTATCCCTTAACTTGGGTGGAATTACCACTCGGGATCCACACATCAAGGTCCCCTGGCACACTGACAGCTGTTCTCTCCTTGTCGAGTATGCTGGCAACAGTGAGTCGCCATGTGCTGGCCATCCCTTCACCGTCAAATCATATACCCGAGACAGTGTTGGGTCATTTTGGGTTTCCTTTTCGATACAAGTGTTAGTTACCGGTAGGTATTCAACTATAGTCGAATGGAATATTTCAACAGGATCCACTGCTGGTGCTTCCTCCACAGTAGGCAGTGGCAGGCGTGGTAGCCCATCAGCATTTCCATGCTGCTTCGTGCCCTTATATTCAATCTCATAGTGGTGCGCCCCTAGAAAAAGTGACCATCTTTGTAGTCGTTGTGCAGTCATCACCGGAACGCCCTTCTTCGGATTAAAAATGGAGACAAGAGGCTGGTGATCAGTCAGCAAGGTGAATTTCTGCCCGTGCAGATAGTGATTGAACTTTTTCACTCCCCACACTAGGCTGAGGGCCTCCCTGTCAATCTGGGCGGAGTTACGCTCGGTTGAGGTTATTGATCGTGACGCAAAGGCTATTGGCCTCTCTGAGCCGGCCGAGAATTTGTGCGACAGCACCGCTCCAATGCCTTAGGGTGACGCATCACATGCCAACCGAATTGGTAATGCCGGGTTGTATTGGGCCAATACCTCTTTTGATGTGATTAGTGTTTTGCTCTTCTGGAAAGCTCGTCTACATTCGTCACTCCACTTCCATGGCACCCCAGTTTGCAGTAGGGTGTTCAGTGGGTGTAGTATTGTAGACAAATTTGGCAAGAACTTATGGTAGTAGTTTACCAGCCCGAGGAACGACCTCAGTTGTGACACATTTTCCGGTGCTGGAGCCTTGACTACTGCCTCAATCTTCTCTGGGGACTTATGTAACCCCTCTTTATCGATAACGTGTCCACAATACGAGATCTGTTTTCTAAAAAACTCGCATTTGGGGCGGTTAGCTCGGAGCCCATATTCCTGCAATCTAGTGAGCACCTGCTCCAGGTTGGCAAGGTGATCACTGTCATTTTCGCCCGTGACCAGGATGTCGTCCAAATAACACTGGGTCCCTGGGATCCCTTGCAGGACTTGTTCCATTGCCCTCTGCCAAATAGCCGGAGCTGATGCTACCCCGAATACCAGCCGGTTGTATTGGTAGAGACCTTTATGGGTGTTGATTGTGAGGTATTTTTTTGATGCTTCTTCTACCTCCATTTGCAGATACGCCTGGGCCAGATCAATCTTAGTGAAGCGTTTCCCTCCAGATAGCGAGGTTCAAATCCGGCCTCGGGTGACTGTCTGTGTGGAGTTTGCACATTCTCCCCGTGTTTGCGTGGGTTTTCTCCGGGTGCTCCGGTTTCCTCCCACAGTCCAAAGATGTGCAGGTTAGGTTGATTGGCCATGATAAAAATTGACCCTTAGTGTTAGGGGGGATTAAATACGTGGGGTTACAGGGTTACGGGGATAGGGCTTGGGTGGGATGGCTATCAGTGTAGGGACTGGGTGCTAGGGTTTGGATGATCAGCCATGATCTCGTTGAATGGCGGAGCAGGCTCGAAGGGCCGAATGGCCTACTCCTGCTCCTATCTTCTATGTTTCTATGTTTCTATGAAAATATCTTCAATCCGCGGAAGTGGATATTGTACGGTGTGAAGGACCGGGTTCACTGTTACCTTAAAGTCCCCACAGATGCGAACCTTCCTTGGTTCCCCAGGCGTGCTGCTCAATGACTTTTTCATCACAGGGACGATGGGTGTAGCCCACTCGCTCCAGTCTACCTTGGACAGTACACCTGAATGTTCCAGACTCTCCAGCTCTGCCTCGACGGCTGGGCGGATCGCATAGGTACTGGTCTGGCCTTAAAAAATTTTGGGCTTGCGTTTTCTTCAATTTTAATCGTCACTGTCATGCCTTTTAGTGTTCCGAGTCCTTGCTGGAACACTTCTTTTGCGTCGGTTAGGATCATTGACAGTCGCCCAGGTGTGACGTCGTCATCCTTTTTGTCAGCCACAGTCAGTGCCTGTATGGAATGCCAATCCAGTTGTATTTTCCGGATCCATTCATGTCCCAGTAATGGTGGTCCTCCATCTTGCAATACATACAGGTCTAGTTTTGGTGTTTCCTTACCGTTATATATAACGGTCACCCTTATTTTTCCTTTGGGGTAGACTTTTTGCCACGTGTACGTCTTCAAAATAATTTTTGTGTCTCTCAAGGGTATGTTTGAGAATAGCCGCTCGTAGTCCCGTCGGTTTATGAATGTTAGGGCTGATCCTGTGTCCAATTCCATCTTTACCTGGGCTCCTGCTATCTTGAGAGTGACCCAAATAGTTCGGTGATCCTCCGTTGTGATCACATTATGTAGTTTCAGACAACTCAGTTCCCTGCTTTCGGAGTATTTATCACTCTTTTGTTCGTCTGAACTATTCTCCGTCATCTTATGTACCTTCTTGTACTTTTCTTTGGTAGGTTTCTTATTGCTGGTTTTCTTTCCCGACCTGCAGACTCGTGCTATGTGTCCTACTTTTCCACACTGTCTGCACACTTTGTCTTTGAACCAGCAATCATTCTGGTCGTGTGTTGTTCTGCCGCAGTGATAGCACTTCTCTGTTCTATATGACATTTCATTTGTGCCATATTCTTGCGGTCTCTGTTGTATCTCTGCAGCGCCCCGTGCTGCTGCTTCATATGATACCGCAATGCTGAAAGCCTTTTCCAGCGTAAGGTCATTTTCAGATAAAAGCCATTTCTGTGTTCCTTCACTTTGAAGCCCACACACAAACTTGTCCCTTAAGGTATCTGCCAGTCCCGCTCCAAACTGGCAGTGTTTCGATAGTTTGCGCAGTTCTGTTAAATAATCAGCATTGCTTTCATCCTTATGCTGGTTCCGTTTGTGAAACTTGAATCTTTCTGCTATCAGCAGCGGTGTGGGGTTTAAATGTTCCTTTAGTATCATTACTATGTCTTCAAAACTCTTTTCCATTGGCTTCGTTGGGGTTACTAGATTTCGTAATAAACCATACGTCTTTGCACCCATTAAATTTAACAATACCAATGCTTTCTTGTCATCTGACACCTCATTTGCCTTGCAGTATACCTCTATTCGTTCGACATATGTAGTCCAATCTTCGACTTCATTGTCAAATGCGGTGATACTGCCACTCTTCGGCATTTTGGGTGTGGTTTAAAATGGCATCTCCCAATGGCTTAAAATGGCGTCTCCCGCGCTTTCCTTCCTCCCCCGCTGCTGCCAACGCCGCTCCCAGCGGTTCTCGTGGCAATGGCGGCGCCCTGTAGGTTTCGCGCGCTTCTCCTGCACTGTTGCCAACGCCGCTCTCAGCGGTCCTCGTGGCAATGGCGGCGCCTTGCGGGTTTCTGCGCATCTCTCTCTCCCTCTCTTCAACGCTGCTCGGCCCCTGAACACCGGCTGCACCCTGTGCGCTCTGCCCTCTCTCTCTCTCCCCCGTCGACGCTGCTCGGCCCTTTGCTGTGCCGCTCGGTCGGGCTGTAGCCCACCGCTGTCCGGGAAGGGTCTGCGCACTACCTGTTGCCAGCCCGTTTCGCTGGACCACCTCGACTGGAAAGCCAAGCCTGGCTCTCGACAGCCTCCCCCGCAATTCTCGAGTCCCTGCTGGATGACTGGGCGGTTGCCCGTGGTCGACGCCCGAGTCTCTGGCCTTGACCTCCAATCCACTGACCTCCAGGAACGAATCCCCGGGAGGTGATGCAGAGTTGCAGGTAGGTTCGAACTTGCCTTGTCGCCAATGTTGTGTCCGTGTATAATAAGACACAGACTGCAGGAGAACGGTACAACAGGTGTTTACTCAACGTGGCTCACACTGGAACTGATCTGTCCAGATTACTACTCAGTGCTATATACAGGTGTGGTCACTGCCGGTACTGCAGTATACATGAGCTGTAAAAAATAGTTCCCCCCTTAAAGGTATATACATTACAGAAATGCTTCAAGGACACCCTCAAAGCCTCCTTGAAAAAGTGCAACATCCCCACTGATACCTGGGAATCCCTGGCCTTAGACCGCACAAAGTGGAGGAGAAGCACCCGGGAAGGCACCGAACACCTCGAGTCTCTTCGCTGGGAGCAAGCGGAAGCCAAGCGCAAGTAGTGCAAGGAGTGCATGTCAACCCAAGCACCCCACCCAGCCGCCCCTTCAACCACCGTCTGCCCCACCTGTGACAGAGACTGTAGGCCCCGCATTGGACTCATCAGTCACCTGAGAACTAATTTTTTAATGTGGAAGCAAGTCATCCTCGGTTCTGAGGGACTGCCTAAGAAGATTCCCCTGAGTATGGACAATTGTGGGGTGATCTAATTGAGGTGCTTAAAATATTAAAAGGTTCGATAGGGTAGATACAGATAAACTATTTTCTCTGGTGAGGGAATCAAGAACAAGGGGACAAAATCTTAAACTTAGAGTTATCCCATGCAGGAGCAAAATCAGGAAGCACTTTTTCACACAAAGGATGGTTGAAATCTGGAATTCCTTCCCTCAAAATGCTCTGGACGCTGGGGGTCAGAAGCAACTTTCAAGACTGAGATCGATAGATTTTTGTTGGGTAAGGGTATCAAGGGGGATGGAGCAAAAGCGGGAAAATGGAGTTGTGATGCAGATCAGCCCTGATCTAATTGAATGGCAGAGCAGGCTCGAGGGGTTGAATGGCCTCCTCCTGCTCCTATGTATTAAAGGGTACTGTTACAGCATTAGAAAGTGGGGATATCAGTAAGGGTGAGCAGGCAGTATCATAGGATCATAGAATGGTTACAGCATGGAAGAAGGCCATTCGGCCCGTCGAGCCCGTGCCGGCTCTCTGCAAGAGCACTTCAACTAGTCCCACTCCCCCGCCTTTTCCCCGTAACCCTGTAAAATTTTTTCCTTCAGGTACTTATCCAATTCCCTTTTGAAAGCCATAATTGAGTCTGCCTCCACCACCCTTTCAGGCAGTGCATTCTAGATCCTAACCACTCGCTGTTTCTTACGTCACCTTTGGTTCTTTTGCCAATCACCTTAAATCTGTGTCCTCTGGTTCTTGACCCTTCTGCCAATGGGAACAATTTCTCTCTATCTACTCTGTCCTCATGATTTTGAGCACCTCTATCAAATCTCCTCTCACTCTTCTCTGTTGTAAGGAGACCAATCCCAGCTTCTCCAGTCTATCCGCGTAACTGAAGTTCCTCATCCCTGGAATCATTCTCGTAAATCTTTTCTGCACCCTCTCTAAGGCCTTGACATCCTTTCTAAAGTGTGGTGCCCAGAATTAGACACAATGGGCTGGATTTTCTCAGCCCCGAGGAGGCGGGTATGGAGGCGCGACTGCCGGGAAAGTTGCAGAATTTGGGGGCGGGTGACAAACCCGCCCCCAATCCACCTCCGTGCCCTCTTGCCAGGAGGCGGGAAGCCGTCCTGCCCCGGGTCCAGTCTCCTTGGAGGCTGGAAGGGATTACAGCCTATTAACTGCCTGTTAACAGGTAGTTAACAGGCAGAAAGTAGGATTATCCCCATTTTTTGTTGTGAAGTGCGGGCTTCCCGACCTGGGGTTCCCCACCGGGGTGGAGTCATTGAGTAGGAGGTCTACAGGGGTCGGAGGGGTCTGAAAGTGCGATGTAGAGGTGAGTGATGGGTGCAAGTGTGGAGTGGTAAGTATGTGAGGTGAGTGTAAAGTCTTAGAAAATGTTAACTTACCTTTGTTTCTATCTACAACCTTCAGCCGTTATGGAGCTGGAGTCCCTGACAAGATCCATTGTAGATATCACAGACTGGCAGTTACATCCTCCGATACAACAGCCAGCTGATTTCTGCAAAGTAGAAAGGTTTGATGAGTCCTGAACACAAGGACTCATCAAACTACACAGAATGTCAGTGTTTGACAGCTTCACAGAGCTGTCAAACGATGACATTTCTTCTTTCAAAAATTCTTGACAGATGACACGTCATACTGTCAGATTGACGTACACTGTCAGTGACTTCCCCCTAATTGGCCTACTACGCCCACCGGGCGGGCTTAACAAGGTCAATCAAGGGAAAATCACACTGGTTGGCCAGAAGCTGATGGAGGCGGGATTGAAACCCAACAAGTGGGAGTCCCACCTCCAAAAGCTTCCCATTCAGAAAATCCAGCCCACTACTTCAGTTGAGGCCGAGCCAGTGTTTTATACAGGTTCATCATAATTTCCATGCTTTTGTATTCTATGCCTCTATTCATGAAGCCCAGGATCCCGTAAGCTTTTTTAACTGCATCTCAACCTGCCCTGCCACCTTCAACGACTTGTGCACATATACCCCCAGGTCTCTCTGTTCATGCATCCTCTTTAGTATTGTACCATTTAGTTTATATTTCCTCTCCTCATTCTTTCTACCAAAATGTATCACTTCTCACTTTTCTGTGTTAATTTCATCTGCCACGTGTCCGCCCATTCCACCAGCCTGCCTATGTCCTCTTGCAGTCTATCACTATCCTCCTCACTGTTCACTATACTTCCAAGTTTTGTGTCATCTGCAGATTTTGAAATTATGCCCTGTACACCCAAGTCCAAATCATTAATATATATCAAGAAAAGCAGTGGTCCTAGAACTGACCCTTGGGGAACACCACTGTATACCTTCCTCCATCCGAAAAACAACTGTTCACCACTACTCTCTGTTTCCTGTCACTTAGCCAATTTTGTATCCAAGCTGCCACTGTCCCTTTTATTCCATGGACTTCAACTTTGTTGGGAAGCCTATTTTGTGACACTTTGTCAAATGCCTTTTGGACATCCATGTACACCACGTCAACCACATTGCCCTCATCAACCCTCTCTGTTACCTTATCAAAAAACTCGATCAAGTTAGTTAAACACCATTTGCCTTTAACAAATCCGTGCTGGCTTTCCTTAATTAATCCACACTTGTCCAAGTGACTGTTGCTTTTGTCCCTGATTATTGTTTCTAAAAACTTCCCCACTACCGAGGTCAAACTGACTGGCCTGTAGTTGCTGGTTTTATCTTTACACCCTTTTTGAACTAGGGTGTAACATTTGAAATTCTCCAGTCCTCTGGCACCACCCCCGTATCTAAGGAGGATTGGAAGATTATGGCCAGTACCTCCGTGATTTCTTCCTTCACTTCCCTCAGCGTCCTAGGATGCATCCCATCTGGTCCTGGTGACTTATCTATTTTAAGTACAGCCAGCCTTTCTAGTACCCCCTGGTTAGAATTGAGGAATTGAAAAAGATGTTGTTCAGGCCAAACAGTTTCAGTGAGGCAAACACAGGGTCTGGTCCCTAGCCTTGCACTCTGGGTCTCTGCATTACACAGCGTGTCCGCGGATACCAGGTTCTGCTGCACAGTAACCAATGGCTCAGTGGGTAGCACTCTCGCCTCTGAGTCAGAAGGTTGTGGGTTCAAGTCCTACTCCAAAGACTTGAGCACAAAAATCTAGGCAGGCACTCCAGTGTAGTACTGAGGGAGTGCTGCACTGTTGGAGGTGCCGTCTTTCTGGTGAGATGTTAAACCGAGGTCTCGTCTGCCCTCTCAAGTGGACGTAAAGGATCCCATGGTACTATTTCGGAGAAGAGCAGGGGAATTCTCCCCGGTGTCCTGGCCAATATTTATCCCTCAATCAACATCACAAAAACAGATTATCTCATTGCTGTTTGTGGCAGCTTGCAGTGCGCAAATTGGCTACCATGTTTCCTATATTACAACAGTGACTACACTTCAAAAAGTGGCTGTAAAGCGTTTTGGGACGTCTGGTGGTCATGAAAGGTGCTATAGAAATGCAAGTCTTTCTTTCAGTAGGGTTGCCAACTCTGGTTGGACCTACTCCAGGAGGTTTCATCACATGACTTCTCCATCCAACAGCCCCGCCCCCACACTACCACCATTGGTTGCCTGACACGTCCATCCTTATGATGCACCACTTTCCCACACCATTTGGAAAGCAACAAACTCTTTGTTACCTGATTGAATGATTCTTGCTTGTCAAACAGCCTTTCTCACCATCGCCAATATTTCTATAACTAATAAACAATGGTATTCAAAGAACATAAAGAAAACACACTTTTTTTTAATGCCTTTATGATTTTGCTCCTGGGTTACATAAGAACATAGGAAATAGGAGGAGGAGTAGGCCATTCGGCCCCTCGAGCCATTCAATGAGATCATGGCTGATCTTCTACCTCATCTCCACTTTCCTGCACTATCTCCATATCCCTTGATTCCCTTAATATTCAAAAATCTATTGATCTCAGCCTTGAATATACTCAATGACTGAGCCTCCACAGCCCTCTGGAGTAGAGAATTCCAAAGATTCACCACCCTCTGAGTGAAGAAATTTCTCCTCATCTCAGTCCAAAAGGGCCGACCCCTTATTTGGAGACTGTGACCCCTGGTTCTAGACTCCCCAGCCAGAGGAAACATCTTCCCTGCATCTACCCTGTCAAGCCCTGTTGGTGGCAGCAGCGTCCTGGAGATCAATCTTTAATGGCTAGAGACTCCGGGACAAGCCTGGAGGGTTGGCGACCCTGACACACGGTGTAGAAGCTCAGAAAGTGGAGCAGAAAAGAAGCTTTCCTGAAACAAGATTACAGAAGAAGTTTGACCGTGGAGAACGCTTCTTCTTCTTAGGCAGTCCCTCGGAACCGAGGATGGCTTGCTTCCACATTAAAAATGAGTTCTCAGGTGACTGATGAGTCCAATGCGGGACCTACAGTCTCTATCACAGGTGGGGCAGACGGTGGTTGAAGGGGCGGGTGGGTGGGGTGCTTGGGTTGACGTGCGCTCCTTGCGCTGCTTGCGCTTGGCTTCCGCTTGCTCCCGGCGAAGAGACTCAAGGTGTTTGGTGCCTTCCCGGATGCTTCTCCTCCACTTTGTGCGGTATTGGGCCAGGGTTTCCCAGGTGTCGGTGGGGATGTTGCACTTTTTCAAGGAGGTTTTGAGGGTGTCCTTGAAGCGTTTCTTCTGACCACCTGGGGCTCTCTTGCCGTGCCGGAGCTCCGAGTAGAGCGCTTGCTTTGGGAGTCTCGTATTGGTCATGCGGATAATGTGACCCGTCCATCGGAGCTGATCGAGCGTGGTCAAAGCTTCGATGCTGGGTATGTTGGCCTGAGTGAGAACACTGACGTTGGTGCACCTATCCTGCCAATGGATTTGCAGAATCTTGCGGAGGCAGCGTTGGTGGTACCTCTCCAGTGCTTTGAGGTGCCTGCTGTACATGGAGAACTACCCTTTCAGAAGGTGGCAGATAGCACAGACTACATCAGGGCAGTGATTGAGGATTGTGATCTGAAAGATACTGACTGTAACTTCTTGAATAGCAACGAAGCGATGGAACCGGCCCAGAGAGTAGCTTCAGATGAGATAACTGGTCTAGAGCAGGCGAAGGACAGATGAAATGGATTCTGTCTGAAATCTGTCAGCATTTTAGTTCTAACATTAGTGTTACATATTTAAAAAAATTAATGGTAAGAAATCCAATTATTAAGTTCTGATACCTCTGAGAAAGAGATCACCACAGAATGGAAACTAATTCAAATAACCTGTTCCATATTTCTTCTGTATTTGCCTGTTCCTGATGCCACTTGCCTGGATGAGTGCAGCTCCAACAACACTCAAGAAGCTCAGCACCATCCAGGACAAAGCTGCCCGCTTGATTGGCACCCCATCCATCACCTTAAACATTCACTCTCTCCACCACCGATGCACTGTGGCTGCAGTGTGTACCATCTACAAGATGCACTGCAGCAACTCGCCAAGACTTCTGCGGCAGCACCTCCCAAACCCGCGACATCAACCGCCTAGAAGGACAAGGGCAGCAGGCGCACTCGAGGCGCTAAGTCAGAGCGTGGGCGCAGCGCAGGTGATGTCAGTTAGCGATGGAACACAGACACACTGGCGCCGGACAGTTCTTAAAGGGGAGGGTCGATCTTGCTCTCCAGCCACACCCTGCTTACTGGAGCCTTGAATCTTGGCCTGGAGAGACCTGTGCCTACATTTTCCAGCCAAGGACTATGGAGAGGGTGAGAGAACGAGCTCAGCGCTTCAGCGAGTGGTCCTTGCAGGCTCTGGTTGGCGTGGTGGAGCGCAGAAGATCTATACTGTACCCTGAGAGTGGCAGGAGGCTTTTGCCGCACGACTACAGAAGAGTGTGGAGGGAGGTGGCTCAGCACGTCCCCTCCAGGAGCATGGTGCCCAGGACCCATACTCAATTTCGCAAAAAGTTCAACCACCTCACTCGGGACATCAGGGTGAGTGGCTTTTTTTCAATACCTCACCATCCCTCCATCTCAACCTCACTCTATGGCCAGAGGGTCTTAAAACCCCAATGCCCAACACTCATCAACACCTATGGCCCTCTCATGAAACACACACGCACATTCCACACTTCGCATACAGTAAGGGTTATTCAACTATGGGAGGCACATTAGGCAAGACCATGGCTGCATACATTAAGGGCTATTCAATTATGGGAGGCACATCAGGCAAGATCATGGCTGCATACATTAAGGGCTATTCAATTATGGGAGGCACATCAGGCAAGAGCATGGTTGTAAATTTACTCAGACATCATCCTTTTTCTTGCAGGCCGAGCTAACTCATAATAGGAGACAGCAGCAACGGATGGGTGGAGGGCGACCTCAGCTGCAACCCCTCAGCGATCTTGAGGCGCGCGTCCACAGGATTGTGGCAAGCCAGGTGATCGGTCCCGTCGCCCCTGGAGAGGTCGACCCTGTTCGGGACAGCAATGGTAAGGTCATCACCTTTTTCTCCTATCTCATTCCACTTGTCCCTCACAACACCAGCCTTTGACACTTTCAATCCAACTTACTAAATCGCTGCACTCCTTCCTCCCTTACTGCCCCCGTGTCCTCACGCTAAAGCCACTGTTGTACCTCCCTGCTTTCAGATGGTGATTCACCAGTTGAGGAGACAGGCCCTGAAGCTGCCAGTGGGAGTGAAGCCGCAGGCGAGGAGGAAGAGGAAGCCGGAGCATCAGCGCCACCCTCTCCCGAGGAAGCCCATGCCCACACTGGGAACACGTCTTCCTGGAGGAGAGCAGGGGGGAAGGGTCTGATGAGTGTGAAGCTCCAGGGCCCAGCGGGCTGCAGTAACGCGATGTGCAACGGGAAGCTCGGGGGCATTCTCCCCAGAGGGAGAGTAGGCCAGTGAGTCCTGCTGCACTGGACGCAGAGGAGGAGCGGCTCGTTGCTGAAATGAACACCCAGGCGGTGGACATGCACACTCAGCTCATGGGTGCAGTGGGAAGGGTGCCCGAATGCATTGATGCACTGGCAAGGAGTGTGGAGCACTTCGCTGTAGCACAGGCGGATGCCACGCTAATGTTTAATGCTGCAATTCAGTCACTGGCTGCCGTGATCCCATCTCAGACTGCTCTCATGCAGACTCAGATTGAGGCTACGCAAGCACTGACTGCTGCCATTGTCGCTGGTTTGGACACATTTCCCCGGGGCTCTCACCAAGCTGCAGCAGGCCAGCAATCTGTGCTCCAGCAGATTGCTCCGGAGGCTAAGGTACTGAACCGTGGGAGTGCCAGTGTGTCGGTTGAGCAGGGAGGTGCTGTCCTCTCTCAAGATGACAGCATTCCTGCTGCCACCACTGTCACTTCCCCATTGCACAGCCTGTAGCCCAGACTGCTGCCGCCCATGCAGAGTTGGTGCAATCTGCAGCCGGGCCCTCCAGGCCCAGAGCTGGTAGAGGCCGTCCTTCAAGGGCATCTGTAGTCTCAGGTTCTGACAATCAGCAGCCTTCCACCAGCCTTGCTACAGCCACTGGGGCCCTATATGGAGGAGCAGTAGGGTGGGAAGAGGGGAAGTGCGCAAGGGAAGGAGATCACCCTCGAAGGGCAAAAAGTAGGAGGTGTGACGAAATGTTGGTCAATTTTTTATTAAAGGCCGAGGTTCATGTTCAAACTTTTGTTTAGTGTTTTGGACATTATTTCCAGGTTGTGAGAACCAGTTATGTTAATTCATGATTTTTTGTGTTTGTTTCTATTAGTTTGTCATGAAGAAATGACACAGAGTTTGTAAAATAAGAAAGTTTTTGTATTCAAAATGTACAGGTTTGGCCTTTGGAATCATTGCTGTCTTGGCCGGCTTTGGGGTTGTGGGTTGCTTTCATTCATGTTGTTCTCCATGCCAGAAGCCATTTCCTCAGTAGGGGCCTAGAAGCGGCTTGTTATCAGCCATTGATGGACGGCCCTTGCAGTTTCAACATTGTGGGCCTCCCTCCCGCCTTGGTGCTGCTGGTTATCCTCCTCCTCTTCCTCCTCCTCTTCCGGTGGTGCTCCAAGGCCTGGTGGCATTGGCTGGGTCCTGAGGATTGGCAGGTTATGAAGCATGCAGCACACAACTATGAAGAGGGAGACTTGCTCAGGCGAGTACTGCAGGGCTCCTCCTGAGTGGTCCAGACAGCGGAACCGTTGCTTGAGCATGCCGATCGTCTGCTCAACGATGTTCCTGGAGGCGAGATGGCTCTCATTGTACCACAGCTCAGCAGGGGTGTTGGGGTTTTGGAGCGGTGTCATCAGCCAGGTGTACAGTGGATAACCCTTGTCCCCGAGGAGCCAACCACTTGGCTGATGCGGTGCCTGGAAAAGTTTTGGCACAGCAGTCTGGTGCAGGATGAAAGCATCATGGCTGCTGCCAGGATAGCGGGCATTGACAGCGAGTATCAGCTGTCTGTGGTCACAGAACAACTGGACGTTTAAGGAGTGGAACACCTTGTGGTTTCGGAAAACCTCTGCATTCTCATGTGGTGCCCGCAATGCCACATGCATGCATTCAATGGCGCCCTGCACCATGGGGAAGCCCACTATCCTCGCAAAGCCCAATGCGCGTTCATGCTATTTGGCCCGGGTCATTGGGAAAGAGATCACAGAAATCACAGAATCACAGAAACCCCACAGTGCAGATAGAGGCCATTTCGGCCCATCGAGCCTGCACCGACACATATCCCACCCGATCCCCGTAACCCCTACACCAACACATATCCCACCCCTATCCCCGTAACCCCACGTATTTAATCCCCCTAACACTAAGGGTCAATTTTATCATAGCCAATCAACCTAACCCGCACATCTTTGGACTGTGGGAGGAAACCGGAGCACCCGGAGGAAACCCACGCAAACACGGGGAGAATGTGCAAACTCCACACAGACAGTCGCCCGAGGCCGGATTCGAACCCGGGTCCCTAGCGCTGTGAGGCAACAGTGCTAACCACTATGCCACCGTGCTGCGTCTCCTTTTATAGAGGGCATTTGAGACCTGACGGTTACTGCAATGGGCCGCGAACTGGGAGATATTGGCGATGTCCCCAGTAGCTGCTTGAAAGGAGCCGGTGGCATAAAAGTTGAGAGCCACTGTTACCTTCACTGCCACCGACAGAGATGTCCTGGTCCTCAGTAGAGGCTGCAGATCTGGCTGCAGCAGGTGGCAGAGCTCAGTGACCACCTCCTTGCTGAAGCGCAGCCTTCGCAAACACTGCTCCTCAGACGGATGAATGTAGGTGAATTGTTGCTGAAATACCCTGGGAGGGTAAGGTCTCCTGTGCAGAGGCCTGTTGGCCCTCCTCCGCCTGGCCATGATTGCCACTCTCTCTCTGCGTCTCTGTTCCCTCTGATTCTGCAGGCGCAGGACGATGTCCCGAATCAGTGCAGCCCCCATAGTCTCTTGGTAATTGAAGTAATGAAGGTCAAATCCATAAGTACCTGCAAAGTGATGCTCAGTAGCAAAACTATTTCACACAGCGTTGACTCTATGCAGAAGTCTCTCTCTCTCTCTCAGAATCTCTCTCTCTGTCAGAATGAGTGGTGCAAAAATGTCTACCGCAGAAAAAGCCAGGAAGAGGCTGCCTTTAAATAGCCCCCCCACCCACCGCCCCCCCGCCCCCCAGCCCCTCACCGACTGGGAAATGTTTTGTTTTCTTTTTGGGTTCAATAAAGACTCATTTCTGAAAGAGAATGTTGTTTAATCTAAAGTCTTGTTCAAGACTTTCTACAGCTTTTTACAGAACACACTATGCTGTGATGCATCTAGAATGAAACTGAAAGTAAAACTCCTCTGGACTGCTTGTCTCTCACATGACCTCTGCTGGTCAGGCACAAGTAATCAAAAACACAGCCAAATATGCTGTAAGGCATAAGTAATCAAACACAGACTAATATCATCACTATTTGCTGATATCATTACATCTCCCTTTCTTAAAACAAAAGTATTTTACTTTTAACTAACAACATTTAATGAACTTACATTATCATTATCATGATCAAGGTTTTTTACCCTTGCTTTGTGTGTTCACATGAAATATGTCAATACACTAGAACTTGAAGAAAGAATAAGATAACATTACTTCCTTCTTTAACAATAGTCCTTAAATTTGCTCAATGAGTCTCTCAGGAGGCTTCACGTGTCTTGAGGATTTTCTGATTGATTGTCCTTGAATCTGAGTTGTTGCCTCAGATGATTGGTTCTCAGCTGTGTGATCAGGTTGTTCACCAGTATCAGTCTCTTGACCTGCTGTGGCTGGTCCCATGAGAAGATCTCGACGATTTCTTCTCAGAACAGCACCCTCATCTGTCTGAATGGTGTATGATCTTGGTTGAACTTCACTCAGGACAGTTCCCTTCTGAGTCCATGTGTTTGTTTTGTCTTTCAACCTTACTTGGTCACCAGTGTGGAGTTCAGGTAGGTTTTGTGTTCCTCTGTCATAGTAGTACTTTTGCTTTTCTTTCTGTTGCTCTTTGAACTTCCTCACTTTCTCCCCCTCTTTTGTTTTCAGGTGGTTCTCCGGGATGGGTAGGTTTGACCTTAGCCGACGTCCCATCAGGAGTTGGGCTGGTGACATACCACACTCGAGCGGCATTGTGCGGTATACAAGCATGCTTTGGTAGAAGTCAGTTCCACTGTCTTTTGCCTTGTACATCAGTCTTTTCACTGTCTGGACCGATTTTTCCACTAGTCCATTGGACTGTGGATAGTGAGGACTTGACGTTGTGTGGACAAAGTCCCACTCTTTGGCAAAGTGTCGGAAATTTGCATTGTTAAACTGGGGTCCGTTGTCTGTGAAGACCTCGCTTGCCACGCCATGTCTGGAGAATATGGCTTTCATACTTCTTATCACAGCTTCTGCAGTGGTGGTGTACAGTCTACAAACCTCTGGATACAGGGAGTAATAGTCTGTGACAACAAGATAGTCCTTCCCTTGACATACGAATAGGTCAGCGCCTACCTTCTGGTAAGGTCTGTCTGGTGCTGGGTGTGGCTTTAGTGGTTCTACCGGATTGCTTGCTCGATATTTCAGGCATATTGTGCAGTTTGACACCTCATTTGTCACATCTTGGTTGATTCGTGGCCAGTACATCACCTCTCGTGCTCTTTTCTTACACTTTTTGATTCCCAGATGTCCTCCATGGATCTTTTTTAGCATCTCTCTTCTCAGACTCTTTGGGATAACTATTTTACTTCCTTTGTAGATGATGTCTTCGACCACTGATAGTTCCGCCCTGCAGTTCCAGTACTCTGCTATGTCAGGTGAGCAGTCTTGCTTCATGTTGGGCCATCCATCTAAGATGCTTTTTCTCAGTCGTCTCATTGTTTCATCTTTGTTTGTCTCAGTCTTTATGAGCTCCATTTTTGCATCTGCTATGGGCAGTGCACTTGTGATCATGTCCATGTAGGCGTTCACTTTTTCATCCATTGTGGTGTTTGCGGGCTCACTTGGGTCAACAGCTCTGGACAACGTGTCTGCTGTATACATCAGCTTACCCGGTGTGTACGCAACATTCAGTGTATAGCGTTGCAGCCTGATCATCATTCTTTGTATTCTAAGCGGACAGCTATTCAGTGGCTTTTGGAACAATGCAATCAAGGGCTTATGGTCAGTCTCTACACTGATTGCTTGTCCTGCCACAAACTGGTGAAATCTTTCACAGGCGTATGTGATGCTGAGCAGCTCCTTTTCTATTTGAGCATATCGCGTCTCCGCGTCTGTCATTGAGCGCGATGCATATGCAATAGGTTGCCAGTAGTCATATTGTTGCAGAAGAACGGCACCGAGCCCACTCTGTGATGCATCTGATGATATCTTGATGGGTCTCGCTGGGTCATAAAACCTCAGAACTGGTTCCTCTGTGAGCAGTTTCTTTAGATCGCTCCATGACTTCTCATGCTCATGATTCCATTCCCATTCTATGTTCTTTTCAGTTAGTCTTCTCAGTGGCGCTATTTTTTCTGAGAGGTTGGATATGAATTTACCCATGTAGTTGATCATTCCATTAAACCTCTGCACGTCCTTTTTGCATTGTGGCCTTGGCATATTCTCAATGGCGGACACCTTTCTGGGATCTGGTCTGATGCCCTCACTGCTAAGGATATCTCCCACGAATGTCAGTTCTGTCACCCCGAGCTGGCATTTCTCTCTATTCAGCTTCAGGTTTGTTTTCCTTGTTGCTTCCAGCACTTTTTTCAGTCTCTCGTCATGCTCAGTTCTCGTGGTTCCCCATACTATGATGTCATCCATTGATGTATCAACTCCCTCCAGGTGCTCATAGATCATATGGATAGTCTTGTGATACACTTCAGGAGCTGAGGCAATGCCAAATGGTAACCTTAGGAATCTGTATCTGCCAAATGGAGTGTTGAACGTGCACAGTCTTGAACTTGCTTCGTCCAGCTTCATCTGCCAAAATCCTGAGGACGCATCTAACTTGCTGAAATATTTTGCATTTGCAAACTGTGCCATGATTTCCTCACGTGTAGGAAGCTTGAAGTACTCTCTCTTTATTGCTCTGTTTAGATCTCTTGGATCCAGGCAAATTCTGAGCTTTCCATTCTTTTTGTCCACTACGACGAGGGAACTCACCCACTCAGTTGGCTCATCTATCTTCTGAATCACGTTCAGGCTTTCCATCCTGTCCAACTCTGCCTTCAGTTGCTTTTGAAGAGCAAACGGAACTTTTCTGCATGGATGTATGACCGGTGTCATACTTTTATCTACTCTGATCATGTGTTCTCCTGGAATGCAGCCTAGACCCTTAAATAGGTCTTTGTACTCTTTCATGAGTTCATCATAGACTGTCTCTCCTTCGCTTTCCACAACGAGGACTCTCTTTACCAGGTTCAGTCTCTCACAGGCTTTTAACCCTGGTATGGCTTGCACATCCTTTGGCACCACGATTAATGCTATCGTGTGCTCTCTGTCCTTGTGTGTTACTTTGACAATGCATTTTCCTTTCACTGGTATATCAGTACCTGAGTATCCAGTCACTTTCACTGGTATTCCATGTAACTTTGGTCTGGGTCTAATTCTCTTAAAATCGGTCTCTGATATCACATTAACTTGTGCTCCAGTATCCAATTTAAATGGAATGTGTATGTCATTCACTTTTAGTGTCAACATCCAGTCTCTTTCTTTTTTGTTTTCAGACACAACATCTACATTGAATTCCTCTATCTCGCTTTCATCTACTGTATGGACCTTGCTTTGTTGCGCTTGGTTCTTACAGCAACGGGCATAATGGTTGTTTTTGTTGCATCTATTGCATGTTTTACCATATGCTGGACACTTTCTTGGTGGATGCTGTGTACCGCATCGACTACATGACTTCCGATTGTCTCTTTCATTTTCGTTTGCTGGCCACGTCTCTTTTTTCACATTGGCGCTCTCTTTGTTAAACGGTTTGTATCCGTTCTTTCTCACTGCATCCACGTTGCAGCTACTGTCACTGAACAGCTCCTTTGCCTGCAACTTCACAGTCTCTGTAGCCCTACACAATGCTATGGCTTTTCCCAGGTCTAGATCTTGCTCTCTTAGCAGCCTTTCCCGTAGACCATTATCTGGAATACCACACACCAGTCTGTCTTTTATCAGCGAGTCTGTGAGTCCCCCAAATTCACACGATTTGCTCCGGTTTCTCAGTTCAGTCACATACTGATCAATAGTCTCGCCGATTTTCTGTACACATGTGAAAAATTTGTGCCTCTCAAAGGTCACGTTGCGTTTAGGTATGCAGTAGGCCTCAAACTGTTCCATTATTTTATCTAGCTTCATTTTGTCTCCATCAACAGCAAATATGAAATTATTATATACCTCCAGCGCTGCATCACCCACGACATGTAAGAACACGGACGATTTTTGTTTATCACTTTTCTCGTCAGCTCCGATTGCCGCTAAATACAACTCTAAACGTTGTTTGAACCTTCTCCAATTTTCAGCCACATTACCTGTCAATTGAAGCATCGCCGGTGGGAGTAAACCTTCCATTTTTTCACTTCGTTAGCTATTCTCTAATGGTAAGCAACGATGTTCTCTTCTGGCTTGCTAATATGTGGAGAGCTGATTTCGCTTACTTGACACAACTGCTTTCACTGTCCCATCAAGTTGCTAACTTCAGATTTTTTCTCTTTCAACCACTTCTGACATCATGTTTTGTTTTCTTTTTGGGTTCAATAAAGACTCATTTCTGAAAGAGAATGTTGTTTAATCTAAAGTCTTGTTCAAGACTTTCTACAGCTTTTTACAGAACACACTATGCTGTGATGCATCTAGAATGAAACTGAAAGTAAAACTCCTCTGGACTGCTTGTCTCTCACATGACCTCTGCTGGTCAGGCACAAGTAATCAAAAACACAGCCAAATATGCTGTAAGGCATAAGTAATCAAACACAGACTAATATCATCACTATTTGCTGATATCATTACAGGAAATGTTCCAGTCTCCCTGTTGTTGCTAGCGCCAGGCGGAAAGGAGGGGGGCGCCACTCAATATCCGGTTCGGGGCGCCACAAGGGCGTTGCACGACGTCAAGATCTGCGGGCGCAGGAGATCGGGGCGGTAGTGCTTAGCGCCGCCGCAAAATGTCTGGTCAATTTCGCTAGCGGCGCAGACATCGCCGCGCCCGGGCGCTAGTTGCTTTGCGCCCCATTAGCGCCATCTTAAGGCGCTAACAGGAGGTGCAAACCAACCTAATTTCCCCCCCCAATCTTTAAAAGTTAAAACACTAAGGAGAAAAAATTCAGTTCGCGCCGCTCCTGGTCAGGTCGTTGTATTTTTTACGACATTGTTTGTGGGTCCTGGGGGCATCGCCGGTGAACGTCACCCTCTGGGCGATCTGCTTCCAGGCTTTGGTGTAGTCGTGGTGGGTTGGATTCCTCCCACTCTCTGGGAACAAGATCTTGCGCCTCACCTCCAGAGCTGTGACCATTATGTCCAGATCACCCTCTGAGAAGCGCAGGGCACGCTGATGGGCCTTCTCTGGCGTTGCCATGACTCCCTGGGGCTGAGCAGCAGTGTTGAGGCCTCTTTGCAAGGCTGCAGTGTGCAGGGCGTGGCAGCAGACCAATTCGTCCCTTCCCCCTTTAAGAGCTGGTCGGCGCCACGGGGTCTGCTGTCAGTCCAAAAATGACCGCACCCGCGCTGCGCCCCGCCTGGGCTCTATCCCTCTGGACCGCCGGCTTAGCGCCTAAAGATAGTAGTGGAACGCCTCTTTTAGCGCTCCACCAACCTCTTAGGGCGAAGCCACTGAATTTCCGGCAACAGGGCGCTACTTTGGGGCGGGCGCTAACTTCGGGCGGGCGCTAAGGTTAGCGCCCCAAAACTGCCTATACTGAAAATCTAGCCCATGGTGTTTTATTGATGTTGGTTGAAGGATAAATATTGGTCAGAACACTGGGGATAACTCCCCTGCTCCTCTTCGAAATAGTGCCATGAGATCTTTTGCATCCACCTGTGAGGTTTAACGTCTCATCCGAAAGACGGCACCTTCGACAGCGCGGCACTCCCTCAGCACTGCACTGGAGTGTCAGCCTAGATTTGGTGCTCAAGTCTCTGGAGTGGGGCTTGAACCCACAACCTTCTGACTCAGAGGCAAGTTATCAGGATCTCGGCCAGACTGTAGCTGTGTTATCAAATATACATCAAAAACAGCTCCAAATTGAAATAGAGCGAACTGGAGAGAATCCAGCTGAAACATCTACAGCTTCAATGGTCTCACTGCCTCATTCATGAGGAGCATTGAAATCAACAGGTGTGGTAATTCCAAGAAGTTTCATCAAGCCGATTCAGCGAGGGGCAGAGGCGGGATTTTCCCGCTGTGGGGCCCCAGTGCATGCTGGATTCATAATTAAGGGACTCGCCACTCCCAGCCTGTAATTTTCTGGCCATTAATGTTAACAGATGGGAAATCATAGGGTCGAGGGGTCCAATTTCCCGTATGCACTCCCAGCATGCACTAGGAGTGCCATTGTGGAAAATCTCCTCCAAGATTTTTCGGCATCCAAGCTGTGGGGAAAGGGAATTGGATATATACTTGAAAAGGAAAAAAAATGGCAGGGCTATGGCGAAAGGGCAGGCGAGTGGGACTACTTGGAGAGCTCTTTCAAAGAGCCAGCACAAGCACGATGGGCCGAATGGCCTCCTTCTGTGCTGTAAGATTTTGTGGGGAGAGGGTGAAGAGCCTGGGAAAAAGAAGGCTTAAGCGAGACATTATGCAAGGATTCGAGATCCTTGCGGGAATAGGTAAATTGAACCCTAATAATATTTTCGAGATTACCACAAACTCTAGAACCAGAGGGCATGGTTCAAACTTAGAAGAGAAAAGGTGCACAGAGAGGTTTCATTAACTGCCTTGGTGACTGTGTGGAACGGACTGCCCGGGGAGGCAGATAGCATGGAAATATTTAAGGGAGAATTCAATTGATATTTGGGGGATTGAGGTTCATTCACTTTTGGGGCTGGGCAGATGGACTGTAGACACTTTTTCTGCCCTTTACTGATCTCTGCTCTTATAATCTTTGGTTAGTACAATTAAATATTTTCCACGGCTGCATACAGCGCCGATTCGTGATACCAGGAGTTAAAGGGTTAAATTATGAGGACAGGTCGCATAATCTTGGCTTGTATTCCCTTGAGTTTAGAAAGTTGAGGGTTGATTTAATCAAGGTGTTTAAAATGATTAAGGGATACAATAGAGTAGATATAGAGAAATGATTTCCTCTGATGGGGAAATCCAGAACAAGAGGGCATAATCTTAATATGAGAGGTAAACCATTTAAGAGTAAAATCAGGAAACACTTTTTCGCACAAAGGATAGTGGAAATGTGGAACTCTCTCCCCAAAAAGGCTGTGGATGCTGGGGTCAACTGAAATGTTCAAGACTTAGATTTTTGTTGGGTAGAGTATCAAGGGATCTGGAGCAAAGGCAGGAAATGGGTTTGAGGTACAGATCAGCCATGATCTAATTGAAAGGTGGAACAGGCTCGAGGGGCTGAATGGCCTTCTCCTGTCCCCATGTTCCTGTAAAACAATTCCTGCTGGTATTTTAGACTTGGCTATTCCAACGCACTCCTGGCTGGCCTCACACTTTCTAACCTCCGTAAACTTGAGGTCATCCAAAACTCGGCTGTCCGTGTCCTAACTCGCGCCAAGTCCAGTTCACCCATCACCCCTGTGTTCACTAACCTACATTGGCTTCCAGTCAAGCAACACCTCGATTTTAAAATTCTCATCCTTGTTTTCAAATCCCTCCATGGCCTCGCCCCCGCCCCCCCATCTCTCTAATCTCCTCCAGCCCCACAACCTTCTGAGATCTCTGCGTTCCTCCAATTCTGGCCTCTTGAGCGTCCCTGATTTTAATCGCCCCACCATTGGCGGCCGTGCCTTCACTGCCGAGGCCCTAAGTTCTGGAATTCTCTCCCTAAACCTTTCCACCTCTCCACCTCTCTCTCCTCCTTTGAGGCGTTCCTTACAACCTACAAGTTGTTGTTGTTGTTGATACTGCACAGTTTCCATTATCACCAAGAAGCCACACACTTACCTGCTGACTTCCATTTAAAATAATCAATAAATTGTCCTTTATTCTCATCTTCTCACAGACAGAATATTTCCCCCTTTGCTAAAGCATTATGTGATGGTATATTGAAGATGAGGAGATATTCATGACTGGTAAAATCTTTAATCAATATATATGATTATTTTTCTCCTGCAGGCTTCATTTTGCAGAGATAGTTACATGGATTAAAGTTGATTACCATATTTATGTAGCGGAAGAACACTATGCCTTGAAATTAAGTCCCTGTATTTGCATAATCTTTCATGTGCTTCCCTGGTTTCTTCAGTCAAAAGCTTAGAGATACTGGGCTAGAAATGCGGTGCATTTGCACCTCTCGTTAGTGCCCTCGGGGGCGCTAACAGCAAACGACTTTCTGCCCAGGCGCGGTGCTGCTAGCGACTCCTGCTAAATTCAGCGAGAGTTTAGCGGCGGCGGTAACCAGACAACGTCATCACCGTGCGCAGCGCCCCGTTTTCGCCCCGCCTGCAAATTTGGCCCACGCCCCCTGAATCTGCGCCGGGTGATGACAGTGACCGATTCACGAGGGCGGGAGTGGAGCGGCAGGAGGCTCGCGGGGTGTTAACTAAAGGGGAGGTGGCGGGCGGGGGAAAAAAATCGTCCAACTGACTTGTTGCGGCCCGTTGCCTCTTTGAACGCGGGGTCCGTACCGCGATCTGGCAGCCCGGCACTCCTCTTGCGTGCCAGGCTGCTGACACGGCATCCCTTCCCTCTTGGGGCACTAAAACTGAATTTCGCGGTCGCCGGCACTAATTAGCACCGGGCACTAAAGTTAGCACCCAAAATGGTCGATACTGAATTTTTCCCCCATTATCTCTTGGGTAACAATTACCATTTCTTAGATTTTCCGTGTCAGCATTCCTGGTTGGTTGTTGCAAGACATGAATCCGAGGCCCGGTCTGCTCTCTCAGGTGGACAACAAAGATCCCATGGCACTATTTTGAAGAAGAGCAGGGCAGTTCTCCCCGGTGTCCTGACCAATAATTATCCCTCAACCAAAATCACTAGAAACAGATTTTCTGGTCATTATCACATTGCTGTTTGTGGAATTTTGCTGCATATATTGGCTGCCGCATTTCCTACATTACAACAGTGACTACCCTTCAAAAGTACTCCATTAGCTGTAAAGTGCTTTGGAGTGCCCTGAGGTTGTGAAAGGTGCTGTATACGTTCACATTTCTTTCTTAAGTTCAAATTGGGTTACCAGCAGTGGTGGAGGTAGCTGTGTTCTTTGGCTGCCAGTTAGCTGAAGCTTTCCCGCCTGCCTTGTAGTGATTTAAAAAAAAATCCCTGGCCCATATTGGGTTTCCCCCAAACGTCAGAGGAGGCATAGCTGCCAGCTGAAAGGTGGCAAACAGAGACTTTGAAACAACTGCTCCGTCCGCCAAATGGAACGAGATACTGTAGAAATCATGCTGATCTAAACGGGCCAGTTTCTAAAGCATCGGGAGTTGGTCATAGAATTTTACAAACACAGAAGGAGGCCATTTGGCCCAGTGCACCTGTGTTGGCTCTCTGAAAATGCTGTCCTTTTTTAAAAATTTGTTTATGGGATGTGGGCGTCGCTGGCAAGGCCAGCATTTATTGCCCATCCCTAGTTACCCTCGAGAAGGTGGTGGTGAGCCGCCTTCTTGAACCGCTGCAGTCCGTGTGGTGAAGGTACTCCCACAGTGCTGTTAGGGAGGGAGTTCCTTAGTCCCATACCACTGCCGTTTCCCCATTTGTCCTGTTGTGCCTTAGCTGGCTCTCTGAAAGAAAGCTCCATTTAATCTCATTGCCCTGCCCTTTCCCCCATACCCTTTAAATATTTACCCAAAATATTTTTTTTTAAGTGTTGAAAGCTATGACTGATTCTGCTCTCACTGCTAATTCTGGTCGGGAATTGCGAGACCTAACAATCCCTCTGTGTTAAAATAAAACTGCAGGAGGAGGTTCTGTAATAGGGCCCTGTGAAACATGTGGTGTAATGTTTAGTTATCACCTGAAAAGAACTGCAACAATACCGTAAAAAACACATTTCAAACAGCAAATCCGTATTCTTTGTACCGGCCCAGAATTTATAGCCCTTTTAAAGCCTTAAGTGCTTTTTAAAAAATCTTTTTAAATAATATTTACCCATTAAACTTGACTGCTTCCTCTATGCTTTGGGTAGTGGATTAATTACTCGTAAGCCTCCTTTCTGTCAGATGTTATAATGCCGAGTCTAGTCTGGGTTAAACGTAATTAATGTTTTTTTACAAGAAAAATGAGTAAATACATAATATTAAATTAAAAGCCCGCAACACCTAGAAGAGTTGGATGAGAGTAAAGGGGGTTTGATCAAAGAGCTATATTGTTAAATCTGATTGCCCCCTCCTCTCTCCCCCCCCCCACAAATATTGGCTGATTTTTTTTAAATCTCAGCAAGTCAATAAAATGGAAAACAATAAAATAACGAAGCTCCCCTGTGGAGCTCTGTCATTCGGTGTAATTTGACACACCAGAGGCCCGGCAATTAAATCAAGTGAACGAGAGTGCAGGGCTGCACTTTGAAGAAGGGGGAAAAAACGCACAAAGGCCCTAAGGCATTGAAAGTTGCCGACAGTGCTGGACCAGGCCAGTGCCTGTCTGCATGTCTGCACCTGGAAGCTGTTAGCTGTTATGGCCGTACAAATTTATTGCACGTTCCGCACCCCCAACCAGACCCTCCTCACCGATTGCTTTCACATGCACACACACACTGGAGGCATTCTGAGGGGGAACAGTGCTGTCACCAGCCTCCAGCCGGCTTAAGAGTGACCCATTTCACATCTTGTTACCACCAGCTGCCTCATTTTAGAGAGATGAGCCATTTGCTGCTACCTTCAATCAATAGGAAAGACTGATCCCAAGACTCTATAAAATGGATAACGTCCCTATAATCTCAGCGACTCAAATCTAATGTAATCTGCCAGGTCGTACTTCCATCCCTTTCTATTTTTTCAATTTATAAAAGCAACCATAATGCACAACAGGATGACACTCTCAGCACACAGTTAGTGGATTTAATGCCGACACAAGCACAACTGCGGAGCTGGAGATCATTTCTAACTCCAGCACATATGAAGGTATTTTCTTGTTGTTTTTCCTGTCATCCCTTTGACTGGAGGATGAGAAAGTGGCTCAAGGCATGGCGAGTTCCCCCCCCTACTCCTGCCAGCTACAGCTTCTTGTAATCTGAGCAGCGTGCAAAAAAAAATAACTCTCCCAATGTGGCCATCTCAATTTCATTTCTCTCGGGCTCCCTTTAGCAGTGGGGCAGTCCCCGCGGTCAATGCACACTCGCCAGAAGGGGACGTGAGCTTAAGATGCAGTGTCCCAGCGCAGTCCAGGGGTTCAGTGCTGTCACTCAGAGATTCCCGTTGCCGACTGCGTCGCTTCCCAGACAAGAGAGTCGCTCGTTTGAATATCAATGCGTGAAGTCATCTGTCCTGTAATTTATATACACTGACAGCGACTGTCCCAGGGTCTGGAATAAAATACTCCAGCGTAAATCTCCTTAAGCCGTCTCTAAATAAGGAATTAATACTGCCTTGCAGCTGAACCCCCCTTCAGTGAGAAGGTTTCCTCCTCTGTCGGAATAAAACAAAATCAATTGTGTTCGCTGTTCTGCAAACAATGTCACTCAGTACCAGGTCCCCGTGATTGGCTGATCGCTCACTGGCCTGCTGGGCTGCAGGGATGCAAGGCTTTGTAGGGTCTCTGCAGGCAACCAGTCAGATGTCAATAGTGCCCCTGTTCCACAGGGGCTCTTTTTAAATTCCATTATTGAAGAAGGCTTAGCGGGTTTTTTTTTTTAAAGTGCTTTCAAAAATAAAACTTCATTTCCAGCAGAGTTAAACTGGTTAGCTTACAAGACCACTGGCACTCTGACCTTCTCCCTCTAGAGTTGAGTTTTTAGGTTCTGCACACAAGAACTATTGAGGAGCTTTGCCCAGTATCCCAAAACAAGGAGAGGGGTGCAGGGGGGGGAAATGGCTTCATCGATTAAAGGCGGCCCACTCATCACCAGCTTGTGAGGGCAATGAGGAGATGGGCAATAAATGCCAGCCTTGCCAACGACACCCACGTCTCGAGAATGAATATAAAAAGTATAGATGGAGCCAAGTAGGCCCGTTTACTATTTAAGGGTGTTTAATTGAAGAGAAAGAGGGGTTTTATTAGGGGAACATTCGACCAAACCAACATTTGAAATCGTAGCAATGTGTTTCAAACAGTATCACCTCAGGAGCCAGAGGTTGAGCTACAAGGAAGGAGCTCGAGTTATTTATACTGCCACAAGCAGGCGCCACTGGGATGTGGGGCTGCAAATGACCAAGGCAAGCACTGAGTGACGGTGAAACGTCATTGAAAAAAAGAAAGTAAATTAAAGTTTATCCCACGGGTTTCAAAAATTCCCTATTAGAGGTTTTGATTTGCTAAGGGTTAGAAAATCATTTGCAAACTATTGGTTGACATTAAAAAAGGGGAGCGGGATAAACCTGGCAACTACTGGCCAGTTAACTTGATGCCAGTGGTGGGGAAATCTTTAGAGACAATAATCCGGGACAAGATTAATTGGCATTTGGAAAAGTATGAGCTAATAAATGAAAGTCAGCACAGATTAGTTAAAGGCAAATTGTGTTTGACTGAGTTCTTTGATGAAGTAATGGAGAGGGTTGATGAGGGTAGAGTGGTTGATGGGTATATGGACTTCAAAAGGCATTTGACAAAGTACCACATAATCGACTTGTTAGCAAAATTGAAGCCCATGGGATTAAAGGGACAGTGGCAGCATGGATACAAAATTGGCTAAGGGACAGAAAGCAGAGTCTAGTGGTGAACGGTTGTTCTTCAGACTGGATAGAGGTATACAGTGGAGTTCCCCAGGAGCCGGTATTAGGACCACTGCTCTTTTTGATATCCATTAATGATCTGGACTTGGATATACAGGGCACTATTTCAAAGTGTGCACTGACACAAATCTTGGAAATGTAGTAAACAGTGAGGAGGATGGTAACAGACTTCAGGAGAACACAGACAGACTGGTGAAATGGCAGATGAATTTTAACGCAGAGAAGTGGGAAGTAATACATTTTGGTAGGAAGAATGAGGAGAGGCAATATGAAATAAATGATACAATTTTAAAGGCGTTGCAGGAACAGAGAGACCTGGACAAAGCAACTACCTTGATTGGCACGCCAGCCACCACCTTAAACATTCACTCCCTTCACCAACATGGCTGCAGTGTGTGCCATCTACAAGATGCACTGTAGCAACTTGCCAAGGCTTCTTCGACAGCACCTCCCAAACCCACGACCTCTACCGCCTAGATGGACGCATGGGAACACCATCATTTGCAAGTTCCCCTCCCAACTTACACACCATCCTGACTTGGAAATATATTGCCGTTCCTTCATCATCATTGAGTCAAAATCCTGAAACTCCCTCCCTAACAGCACTGTGGGAGTACCTTCACCACATGGACTGCAGCGGTTCAAGAAGGCAGTTCACCACCACCTTCGCAAAGGCGTTCGTCGCTGGCCCTGAAGAAAGCTGCCCAAAGCTGTCTCGTAATCACTGTGATGAGAAGTTTACCTTTTCCGATGCGAAGTTGAGATCAGTGCAGTATAGTGGGGAATCCCTAATGCAATCTGCTGTGACGTCAACAAGCTGTCCAAGCAGCCAATCACATTGCAGAATTCTTACAGACCGGGAAGCAGGAAATGAGAACCTGCTTTTATCCCGACTTTTTAAAAATGTTACAGACAACAAAACAAAGGTTGGGGTTCTCGCGTGGGGATAAGGTAGAACATGAAATAATCGTGAACAAACTTTAAAAAAATATATTGAGTCGTATTTTCCGATCGGAGGCTTCCCGGTTCCGGAGGCCTCTGATCTGGAAAAAAAAACACACACTTACCTGAGGGCTCCCAAGGTGCGTATAATTCCGCTCCTGGGCCTCTCCAACTCCAGGTGCGCAGGGCCCAGGTATCCCAGAGGCGCATGCAAGAGTCCCTGGGATCACGTGGGCCATGGGGAGCCAATCAAAGAAGGGAATCTCCCTTCATACACTTGACAGATAGACCTGTCAAATATATGAATGGAGATCACTCCAAAAACATTGTAAAACATTAAATACATTCTTAAAAAACATCACATTTTAAAAATTAGTTGAAATTACAATAAATTAAATATTTTAAACAAAAATTTAATTTTTTGAAAAAAAAAATTAAAGTTTTTACAGGCTAAAAATAAACTTACCTTTTTAAAAGTATTTTTAAATGATAAATGACTGAAATAAATTTTATTTTTTTTACTTTTTTTCAACTCTTATCCTGGTAAAAGCAGGCCTTACTCTTGCTTTTACCAGGCATAAGATTTCTAAGGGTTTTCTGCGGGCGGAGGTTCTGCAGAAAGCGGAAATCTCCCCCCGCAGAGGCCCTTCTCCAGGGCAGGCGGAGGATCTGTCAAGACCATTCTTGACAGGTTGGAAATGCCAGTTTTCAGCACGTGCGCTGTGCATACCTGAAACCGGCATTTCCGATGTCCCTACGGGTGGGTGCACAGCGCGTGCCCACCCTTAGGGATCGGAATATCCGGGCCATAATTTTTTTTAAAGTCTCTTAAAAATTGTCAATTTTAACATAATGGAGAAATTTGACACTCCACAAAATTAAAATTATTTTTTCAGGGCCATAAATGTTCAGCAGTCAATACATTGCTGAAACCCCATTTGCACCTAATCCAACAAGGCCTAACTTTTAATGGAGTATTTAACAGCAATATTAACGCAGCAAAGCCCAAGTTTTCATCAGTTTCACTGATTTCCCTGATTACACTGATTGCCGGCTGTTGGGGGGAAGGGGGCCACAGCGCAGCCAGTGAATGACATAAGAACATAAGAAATAGGAACAGGAATAGGCCAATCGGCCCCTCGAGCCTGCTCCACCATTCAATAAGATCATGGCTGATCTGATCCTAACCTCAAATCTTCTATCGCTCTCCATCCACCCGAACCTATGTGATCTCCCGGGAGAGGCAAAAAAACAGATAAAAAACCCAATGGCCAATTTGGGAGAAAAGATCTGGGAAATTCCTCTCCGACCCATCTAGGCGATCGAAACTCGTCCAGGAGATCACTCTGTCCCTATATTTTCTACAGTACTTACCTTCTGTAAAGGCGATCTCCACCCCAGCCAGGAACAGGAATAATCTCCTGAAATCTAACACAGAATTAGAACACAAGAAGTAGGAGCAGAACCAGGCTACACGGCCCCTGGGCCCGCTCCACTACCCACAGGGCCATGACCATTCCGAACCTAGACTCATGTCCAATTTCCTGCCCGCTCCCCGTAACCCTTAATTCCCTTTACTTCTCGGAAACTATCTATTTCTGTTTTAAATTTATTTAATGATGTAGCTTCCACAGCTTTCTGGGGCAGCAAATTCCACAAACCTCCACCCTCTGAGTGAAGAAGTTTCTCCTCATCTCAGTTTTGAATGAGCAGCCCCTTATTTTAAGATTATGCCCCCTAGTTCTAGTTTCACCCATCATTGGGAACATCCTCACCGCATCCACCCGATCAAGCTCCTTCACAATCTTATATGTTTCAATAAGATCGCCTCTCATTCTTCTGAACTCCAATGAGTAGAGTCCCTATCTACTCAACCTCTCCTCATATGACCACCCCCTCATCCCCGGGATTAACCGAGTGAACCTTCTTTGTACTGACTCGAGAGCAAGTATGTCTTTTCTTAAGTATGGACACCAAAACTGTACGCAGTATTCCAGGTGCAGTCTCACCAATACCTTGTACAACTGCAACAATACCTCCCTGTTTTTATATTCTATCCCCCTAGCAATAAAAGCCAACATTCCATTGGCCTTCTTGATCACTTGCTGCACCTGCATACTAACTTTTTGAGTTTCATGCACCAGGACCCCCAGATCCCTTTGTACTACAGTACTTTCCAGTTTCTTGCCATTAAGATAATAACTTGCTCTATGATTTTTCCTGCCAAAGTGCATAACCTCACACTTTCCAGTATTGTATTCCATCTGCCAAATCTCTGCCCACTTACTTAGCCTGTCTATGTCCCTTTGCAGGTTTTTTATGTCCTCCTCACTCACTACTTTCCGTCCCATCTTTGTATCATCTGCAAACTTTGATATGTTACACTCGGTCCCCTCCTCCAAATCGTTAATATAGATTGTAAAGAGTTGGGGACCCAGCACTGACCCCTGCGGAACACCACTAGTTACTGATTGCCAGTCTGAGAACGAACCATTTATCCCAACTCTCTGCTTTCTGTTAGAGAGCCAATCCTCCACCCATGCCAGAATATTACCCCCAATCCTGTGATTTTTTATCTTGAGCAATAATCTTTTGTGTGGCACCTTGTCAAATGCCTTTTGGAAGTCTAAATACACTACGTCCACTGGTTCCCCTTTATCCACCCTGTATGTTACTTCCTCAAAGAACTCCAGCAAATTTGTCAAATATGACTTCCCCTTCATGAAACCATGCTGAGTTTGTCCTATTAAATGATGTTTATCCAAATGTCCCGTTACTGTCTCCTTAATAATGGACTCTAACATTTTACCAACCACAGATGTTAGGCTAACAGGTCTATAGTTTCCAGCCTTCTGCCTACTACCCTTTTTAAATAAGGGTGTTACATTAGCAGTTTTCCAATCTGCCGGGACCTTTGCTGAGTCTAGGGAGTTTTGGAAAATTATTACCAATGCATCCACAATCCCTAACGCCACTTCCCTCAAGACCCTAGGATGTAAGCCATCAGGTCCAGGGGATTTATCCGCCTTGAGTCCCATTATTTTACCAAGTACCACTTCCTTAGTGATTTTAATCGTATTTAGCTCCTCCCCCCCTAGAGCCCCCTGTTTGTCCAGTGTTGGGATATTCTTAGTGTCCTCTACCGTAAAGACTGATACAAAATATTTGTTCAGCGTTTTTGCCATCTCCATGTTTCCCACCATTTATTTCCCAGTCTCATCCTCTAAGGGACCAACATTTACTTTAGCCACCCTTTTTCTTTTTATATAACTATAGAAACTTTTGCTATCTGTTTTTATATTTTTTGCTAATTTACTTTCATAATCTATCTTCCCTTTCTTAATCAATCTTTTAGTTATTTTTTGCTGTCTTTTAAAGACTTCCCAATCTTCTATCCTCCCACTAGATTTGGCTACCTTATATGTCCTTGTTTCCACGTTTGGATATGCATGTGCTAAATCCCGAAGTTGCGGTCAGTTTCAAAAGGAGTAATAACGGCGAATGCTGAGAGTTCAACATTATTAAGCAGTTCAATTCTGGGCACCACACTTTAGGACGGATGCAGAAGAGATTTACTAGAATGGTACCAGGGATGAGGGACTTCAGTTATCTGGAGAGACTGGAGAAGCTAGAGTTGTTCTCCTTAGAGCAGAGATGGTTAAGAGGAGATTTGATAGAGATGATCAAAATCATGAACGCTTATAATAGAGTTTCTAAGGAGAAACCGTTTCCAGTGGTAGAAGGGTCGGTAACCAGAGGAAACAGACTTAAGCTGATTGGAAAAAGAACCAGAGGCGAGATGAGGGGATATCCTTTTACACAGCGAGTTGTTGTGATCTGGAATGCGCTGCCTGAAAGGGTGGTGGAAACAGATTCAATAGTAAAGTTCGAAAGGAAATTGGATAAATACTTGAAGGGAAAAAAAATTACAGGGCTATGCAGGGTGGGAATATATTGGGCCGGGGTGTATATCGGGCGGGTTTATAAAAATGTATTCACGGGTTGTGGGCATCGCTGGCGAGGCCAGCATTTATTGCCCATCCCTAATTGTTCTTGAGAAGGTGGTGGTGAGCCACCTCCTTGAACCGCTGCAGTCTGTGTGGTGAAGGTACTCCCACAGTGCTGTTAGGGAGGGAGTTCCAGGATTTGGACCCAGTGACGATGAAGGAGCGGCGATATATTTCCAAGTCAGGATGGTGTGTGACTGGGAGGGGAACTTGCAGGTGGTGGTGTTCCCATGCGCCTGCTGTCCTTGTTTCCCCCACTCTCTCTCTCTCACTCTCTCTCTCTCACTCTTTTGCTCACACTCTCGCTCACTGTCTTGTTCTCGGTTGAGGGAAAGTGGAAAAAATCAGATAAAAACAAAAAAGAGAAAAAAAAACAGAAAGAGAGAAGAGATTGGAGAGATGAGGCGAGAAGAATATATGATTGCTGCTTGGTTAGATTCCTGGGTCCTTTCTAAGATGCACCTTCATGCTTTTGACCTTGTTTATTCCTGGTGTGAATTGATCCCTCAGGTAGATAGTTGTTTACAGCACTGAACATATCTACTGTTAGCAATTAAAGGGACTGAGGATGTGTCTGCTCAGACCTGTGCTGGTCCAGGTATCCCTGGGCAGTTTGTACAGATCTATCTTGCTGTGACTGTTACGTAACTCCTAATATTAATCTGTGAATAGGGAAGATATTCTAATATTTGCAACAGCCTTTTGTTCCCGTGTCACTCTCTGCGCAAGCTGTCTATGCCCAGGTATTGCCCGTGTCCCAAATCTTTCCCCCCCAGAAATTACTGTTGGAGATATTAGTGGACGAATCCTTAATGCGTCCGTATGCATGTCCTCAGAATTGAGCCCGTAACCCATTTAACATGACTAGGTTAGCGTCTTCACTATGTAGTGGACAGGGGAATTTCATCGGAAGGCATTAAGCATTGATCAGTTAATATTGCCACCAGTCAGTTCTGTGCTGCACATATTTAAAATTGAAATGATAATTGGCCCAGTAATTCGGGTCCCAACGCGTGAGTACGGACGGGGTACTCACGCGTGGGCCCGTTGGAAGTGCCGGATTTCAGCATGCACAGCGCATGCGCGGAAAACCGGCATTTCCTCTCCTCTGAACCAAGGGGTTAAGAGGCGGTTCCCGTGCAACGTTTCCGGCAGCGCGGACGCGTTGAACTTCGTTTTTTTGACAGGTTTGTCCGTGCGTGAAGGCCTCCACTTTTTACGAATGAAAAAAGCAGACGTAAGGACTTAGTTTTAAAAGGTAAGTGGTCTAATAATTAAAGTTAGAAATTTTTTTCCACAGGTTTATTATTTTTAAAGAATTTACAGTAAGGTAAGTGTATTTTTGGACTCGATTTCCTGAAAAAAAATTTTTGTCAGAAATTTGAATAATTGTTTAAAATAGTTTTTTTACAGTTATTAATAGTTCATTTAATTAGTGGGATTTTTTTTAACTTTTATTTGAAGTTTAAGTACTGTTTTGGGCGCCCGTAGTTTTCATGAGTTTGACAGGTCTTATGTCTAACTCATGAATGGACTTTTGCAAACTCCCATTAGTTGCCCAGTGCTCACGTGATCCCAGCCGGCTCATCGCACTAAGTATGCCGCTGGATCATGCACGCACAGCGCGCCGAGAGCTGAACTGGGCCACAGACCGGAAATCCACGCAGGTCCAGTCTTCAAATGTCAGCGCGATATGTAAGTGTAGGTCAGGGGCTTGCACCCGCGGGAAGCCTCCGACCCGAATTTCTGGGCCATTATAGATAAGTTGCAACCCCTTGGCCCCGCTCATAGCACCAATGCACCTTATTGTACTAAGAGGTGACTTGGGGCCAATAGGAAGTACTTGCACCTATATAGTGCCTTTCATGACCTCAGTACGTCCTTAAACACTTTACAGCCAATGAAGTACTTTCTGAACTGCAGTCACTGTTGTGCTGTTGTGCAACCATCTTCAGCCAGAAGTGCCGAGTGGATGATCCATATCGGCCTACTCCCGAGTTCGCCACCATCCCAGAAAACAGTCTTCAGCCAATTCGATTCACTCCATGTGATATCAAGAAATGGCTGAGCGCACTGGATACAGCAAAAACTATGGGCCCTGACAACATCCCGGGTATCGTGCTGAAGACTTGTGCTCCAGAACTAGCCGTGCCTCTAGCCAAGCTGTTCCAGTACAGCTACAACACTGGCATCTATCCGACAATGTGGAAAACTGCCCAGGTATGTCCTGTCCACAAAAACCAGGACAAATCCAATCCGGCCAATTACCGACCCATCAGTCTACTCTCAATCATCAGCAAAGTGTTGGAAGGTGTCATCAACAATGCTATCAAGTGGCACTTACTCACCAATAACCTGCTCACTGATGCCCAGTTTGGGTTCTGCCAAGACCACTTGGCTCCTGACCCCATTACAGGACAAAGGAGCTGAATTCCAAAGGTGAGGCGAGAGTGACTGCCCTTGACATCAAGGCAGCATTTGACTGAGTGTGGCATCAAGAAGTCCGAGTAAAACTGAAGTCAATGGAAATCGGGGGGAAAACTCTCCACTGGCTAGAGTCATACCTAGCACAAAGGAAGATGGCTGTGGTGGTTGGAGGTCAATCATCACAGCCCCAGGACATCGCTGCAGGAGTTCCTCAGGGCAGTGTCCTAGGCCCAACCATCTTCAGCTGCTTCATCAATGACCTTCCCTCCAACATAAGGTCAGAAGTGGGGATGTTCGCTGATGACTGCACAGTGTTCAGCGCCATTCACAACTCCTCAGATAATGAAGCAGTCCATGCACGCATGCAACAAGACCAGGACGACGTTCAGGCTTGGGCTGATAAGTGGCAGGTAACATTTGCGCCACAGAAGTGCAAGGCAATGACTATCTCCAACAAGCGAGAGTCTAACCACCGCCCCTTGACATTCAATGGCATTACCACCGCCAAATCCCCCACCATCAACATCCTGGGGGGTCACCATTAACCAGAAACTTAACTGGACCAGCCACATAAATACTGTGGCAACAAGAGCAGATCAGAGGCTAGGTATTCTGCAGTGAGTGTCTCACCTCCTGACTCCCCAAAGCCTTTCCACCATTTACAAGGCACAAGTAAGGACTGTGATGGAATACTCTCCATTTGGCTGGATGAGTGCAGCTCCAACAACACTCAAGAAGCTCAACACTATCCAGGACAAGGCAGCCCGCTTGATTGGTACCCCATCCACCACCTTAAACATTCACTCCCTCCACCACCAGTGCACCATGGCTGCAGTGTGTACCATCTACAAGATGCACTGCAGCAACTCGCCAAGGCTTCTTCGGCAGCACCTCCCAAACCCGCGACTTCTTCCACCTAAAAGGACAAGGGCAGCAGGCGCATGGGAACACCACCACCTCCAAGTTCACCTCCAAGTCACACACCATCCTGACGTAGAGGTATCTCACCGATCCTTCATTGTCGCTGGGTCAAAATCCTGGAACTCCCTACCTAACAGCACTGTGGGAACACCTTCACCACACGGACTGCAGCGGTTCAAGAAGGCAGCTCACCACCACCTTCTGAAGGGCAATTAGGGACGGGCAATAAATGCTGGTCTTACCAGCGACGCCCACATCCCATTAACAAATTTTTAAAAAGTGGCAGCTAATTTGCACACAGCAAGCTCCCACAAACAGCAATGTGATAATCACCAGATAATCTGCTATTTAGGTGTTGGTTGAGCGATTAATGTTGACCAAGACACTGGGGAGAACTCCCCTGTTCTTTTTTAAATTGTGCGATGGGATCTTTTGCGTCCACTTGAGAGGGCAGACAAGGCCTCAGTTTAACGTCTCACCTGAAAGACGCCAACTCCAACATGCAGCACTCCCTCAGTACTGAACTGGGAGTGTCCATCTAGATTTTGTGCTCAAGTCTCTGGAGTGGGACTTGAACCCACAACCTTCTGACGCAAAGGCAAGTGTGCTGCCACTGAACCAAGGCTGACCTTTACTGCATAGATACCTGCAGTGAGATGCTGCTCATAGTCAATGCCATGCAGATACTTGCGCCATTCCTTCCTGTATTTCCAAGATCTGTCATTTGATTTTAAAATGCAACCTATTTTGATTTATTTCAGCCGCTTAAAGTAACAAAGTTCTATGTGTAGATTCAGCAACACCCCTGACTCAGGAGAGGCGATTTTAACCCTAACTGCCCGGTGGGATCTGAGTGAGTGGGCCGTTAAAATCGGCCGGGTGACTTCACAGACTCGATGGGCCAAATCACCTCCTTCTGTGCCGTTATGACTCTATGGGCTCGATTTTGCCATTGGAGGCGGGCTGGGGCATGTCAGGTGGTTTTCCAGTCAGGACCCCGACTCCGATGTGAAGTGGGAAAAAAGTGCGATTTTGCCCTAATTGGCCACTTGATTTCCAGCGTGTGGAAACCCCTGGCCCAGTGAGTCTTTTCATACAGAAACTCGCCTCCGATGACTTCATCAATGCTGCTGGATTTAAGGCCTGCAAGCAGCCTTGCTTCTTCTGGAGACTTTAAACTTTATGCCCATTGTTATGTCCACCAATAGGCCAAAGTGTGCTCCAAGGTTCGATGAGGCCTCCAAGCTCTGGTGGAGGGAGCAAGATCAAATAAGGAAGTGCTCTTCCCTTCCTCAGGGAGGAAAAAGCCTCCCCAGCAGACTAAAGCTGTGTGGCTGCAAGTGGCCGAGAAGGTCAACTCCATATCGATGAGCCGCAAAACCTGGCTGCAGTGCAGGAAGAGGTTTCATGACCTTCTCCGCACAGGAAAAGTGAGTATTACTTTCCCATTACCCTCAATCTGATCCCCATCGCCTCTCCTCACCAGCCCTCTGCTTTGCCAACCTCTTCCTCCACATCCCACTTGACACTTACATCCCTGCACCCTTACCCATTCCCTCTCTCTTTATGGTCACATTCACTTAATTATTCGACCATGCAGCCCTCACACTTCCTATCACTGTGATGCAATGACAACAACTTACAACAAACAGGGAGGGCCCTTTGTCTCCTGCTAAGCATCTATGCTATGGATTCTCTACACTCACTCCTTCATTCTCACTCAAACTCCACTTGTGTCCCTCATTGCAGGAAAAGAGAGCCCACAATAAGAGGGAAAGAGCGAGGACAAGAGGAGGGCCACCCTTAGAACCTCGGAGGAAGCGGCGCTGGAACTCGCCGGTGTCGAGGAAGATTCGCAAGTCGGGGACGGACAGACCGGGTGCATCACAGCAAGCTGGTGACAGAATAGTTTGGCATCTCTTGCATGAGTGACTGATAATGATTCTGATGCTCTAACAGATTGACTTATGATCATCTGCACAATTTAATGTGCATGCAACCTTTACCTCACATCTCTAACTCTTTCCTTTACTCCCCCACAGGACCATCGACAGCCCCCGCCCCCACTGTCCAGGAGGAACAGCCTGAGCTGAAGACTCCTCAGAGGAAGCAGCAACCTCAGAGGGCGCAGCATCAGCAGAATTCAGCGCACCCAGCACCAGCGCAGACACTCACACCTCAGTGGGACCTTCGCGAGATAGAGTAGTGTTGTCACCTGGTGTATCACAGCTCACAAGTGAGCATCAGCAGATGGTGGAGACAGGGACAGCAGTGGAGAGTCCTCGTCGGAGGGCACAGGACTCTCCCAGCTCAGCTCCGCTGCATGTCGACCCTGTACCTTCGGGTCCATCCAGAAGGAGAGCGGTGCTGGAACTCCAGGAACAGGTGCAGGAGTCTCTGGCAGGTTTTGCCTCCAGGGTCGCTGTGAGAGTGGAGCGAATGGAGAAGTCCATCGCGAACATGAGCAGTGCCTTTGTGGAGGCATTGGCGCATGAACGCATCACCACAGAAAGGATGGCAACCTCTGTGGAAAGGATGGCTACGGTAGAGGAGAGGATGTCTATGGCCATAGAGCAGCTAAGTTGCCAGAGTGTTGAAAACATGGTCATTGTTCAGAATAGATTGACATCTCTTGAGGAGCGATGGTCAGCTGTTGAGCATAGAAACTAGACCTTCATGGAAGTCCTCTGGAGTAGGACTTCCAGTGCAGAAACAGGTCCTCATGGCCCCCCTGAAGTGCAGCAAGGTGCTGTCAAGCCACTTGCTAGCTCTGAAGTGGGGCTGACCCATGAGAGGGATGTTGGTGGCAGACAACAAGGAAGTGGGGGCTCCTCTCCAAGCACTCACACGACCATGCCACTGCAAAGCCCTCGGTCAGAGCCCCACCAGAGTCCTCCCCCAACTGAGATGGGCATCTCAGCCCCTGCACAGCCACAGGAGCAGCAGACTGTTGCCGAGCCCTCACAAGCTCGCAACCCCAGAGGACGCCCGCCAAAGGTGTCGAGACAGGAGCAGCAAGAAAGTGAGCAAGGGGCCTCCACATCTGCTGAAGCCACAGGGGAAGCACCACGTAGGAGCACGCACAAGAGGAAGATAAAGCACAGGTAGTCACAAGGGTAGTCACTTGGGTGTTCTGTTGTATTGTTATTTGACAAGCCATACTTGTAATGTGATGATAAACAGATTTGATGTCAAACTGTTGACGTTGTGGCCTGTGTCATCCTGAAAATGGGCCTTCCACATTGAGGGCTTAGGGTGACTTGGATTTGTCAGGATGGTGGTCAGAGTGATAGGAATCCGCAGGTTCTTGTCCATTGCCGATGCTCTGGTAAGAAGGTGCGAGGCAAAAGTGTTTGATTGTGCAGGCTAAGCAAATCTGGCCAAGATGAGTGCGTCCCTTGCATCCTGGGCAGCAATGTGGTCGTGCGCTGGTGCCTCCTGGCCTGTGCAGCTTCAGGTGGGTGAGCAGCAGCTGGCGCTCCTGTTCTTGCTGCTGCTGTTGGTGCTACTGTTGTTCATGATTCTGCTGCTGCCGCGGCTGGTCTTCGTCCGAATCTGATGTCCAGGAGGAAAGGAAATAAATGGTTCCCATTCTTCTGCTATATCCCTCAGTTGTTCTTGGGACTAGGGACAGGGTCACTGGCTTAAGGCTTGGAAGCTAAGCAGAGCCAGGCCTGGTTAGTACCTGGAGGGGTGACCATCAGGAAAGTACCAGGTGCAGAAGGTCACGGAAGGAGCCCCGAGAAGGGGCGGTTGGTGAGAAAGGTCACAGAAAGGAGGAGTGGCTGGTGAGCAGGCCCGGGCGTTGGGCTGAAGATTGTCGGAATGGTGGAAATGGAATGGCGGCGCGCACCGACGCAGCGGCTTTGCTTCTCCCAGTCATGGGAGCTTGCAAGATCACATTTCGTTGTTCATGTACTTGTGCAATGACAATAAAAAGTTGAATTATGAATTATTATTGAGGAAGCGCTCAGTCAAGGTGGGGAGAGGGGTTTCCCAGGAGGTCACACTGGAGATGGGTGTCAGGCTCCAAACTTCCACAACAATGAGTAGGCTGCTAAAAGTACCCCCAGACCTGAGACAACAAAGTTCTGCCACCTGCAAATGATCATTGGTGAAAACTCCTTTTTAATGGTGGAGCTGTTAGTAAGCAATCCAGTTGTGAGGCCGCCAGGATTAACTGGCGTGTTCCAGAGGAGACATGCAGGATGGGAGGAAAGTGTTAAAATCAGAAAGGCCTCTCAAAATGGGATTATAGAGGCATTTAACTGGTTGTTAAGGGCCTTAAGGGCCTATCCCACCTCTTGGAGGCGGAATGGAAACGGTGTCTGAAACCCTGATTCTGGGAAAATTGCTTGGAGGCGGGATTGGAGCCACCCGCCATTTTTTGCGATTTTAACACCTCATTCGCCTCCAATCCTGCCTCCTCCAGCCTGGTAAGATCGAGCCGATGACTCTATGACTTACTGTTTATCTGAACAGGCAGCAAGGGCACACCCCCTGAGGCTGGCACAGTCCTCCTTAAATATGCAGATCGAGGTCGGGCAATGTAGCTGTTTGTGGGAGCTTGCTTTGCACAATTTGGCTGCTGCGTTTCCTACATTACAACAGTGACAACACTTGTGGCATAGTGGTTAGCACTGTTGCCTCACAGCGCCAGGGACCTGGGTTCAAATCCGGCCTCGGGTGACTGTCTGTGTGGAGTTTGCACATTCTCCCCGTGTTTGCGTGGGTTTCCTCCGGGTGCTCCGGTTTCCTCCCACAGTCCAAAGATGTGCGGGTTAGGTTGATTGGCCATGATAAAAATTGGCCCTTAGTGTTAGGGGGGATTAAATACGTGGGGTTACGGGGATAGGGCTTGGGTGGGATGGCCGTCGGTGTAGGGACCGGGTGCTAGGGTTTGGATGATCAGCCATGATCTTGTTGAATGGCGGAGCAGGCTCGAAGGGCCGAATGGCCTACTCCTGCTCCTATCTTCTATGTTTCTATGTACGTTTAAAGCGCATTGGACCGTCCTGAGGACATGAAAGGCGCTATATAAATGAAAATTCTTTCTTTGCTTTCTAAATCGTGACATTGACCCCGTTTTTGAATGGGTTTGCAATCTTGCCGATCAGGAAAATCCAGCGTTGTGAGTTGCCTTCGCTTTATCTCTGATGTTCTGTATGCAACCAATCAGCAAAGGAACCAAGTTTAACTTGAGCTGTTCACAGATGATTTAAGAAAGAGAGTGGATACACCGAGCGAGCTGCTGCTATCGGCAGAGGTTTCTACAGGCAGCTGATGTGCCATTAAAGAATTTGAATCTTTAGTTCTAAAAATTCATGTTGTTCATGCATAAAATAGGTTTGAAATAGCTTCTGTAAAAGATACATGTATGGAAACTCTTATAAAAAACAAAATAGTCCTTTGTTTTCTCTTTCTATAATTTAGTAGGAAATCACGTGAAGAGGACGAGGGAGGAGTTTTGAAATATCCTCGGCTTTGAACGTGGTGATCTCATCATTTAAGGCCATGTGGCCTTGGTTCAGACTCTGCAATGATTAACCACATTTAAATGTCTCTTAAACTCCCTGGCGATTTCTAGCTGTACCGATCAAAGAGCAATGCGGCAGTGTCATTGATTCTCTTACCAATGATCATCTTTAGGGGAATCTCTGTTAGAAACCTGTGAGTGCCCTAAACCTGCCTTCGCTCTCACTCCACTGATGAAAAATGTTACATTTTACTTCAAGGTCGCTGGACCTCCCGCTGCGTTTCACACCTACAGATCTGTTTCTGGGAGGGTCTGGCGTGTTTATTCTCAGTCTGAGCGTTCATCAGACAAATCTAAATCATCATCTGCCAGGCGGCTGATGTCTCGCATAAAACAGCGTGTATTGTGTATAAAATGGCAGGTAGGGGTTCCGAACAGTAAAGGGTGTGTCTGTTAACCCACACGGGATTGAATCACTGTGATATTTTATGCTTGCCTGTGTTCCCTGGGGGGGCTTCTAGATTACTGGGCTTGTCACAAAGAGCTTTGAAGTAGTGTGCCTTCTTGTCGGCTGGTTTACAGGTTATGTTTGAAGTACTGCTATTAAGACTTGGCACTAATTGTTCTGTTTCACTAATGGTGTGGTTTAGGTAAACAGTTTCCTTGTCAATTAGCTCGTCCAGGACAACGCGCACTCTGTCGTTTTATGGCTGTGATCAGCACGACGGCAAACGGCTGAAGCCTTCAATGTAAGCAAACGCTCCTTGTGTCTTGTGTGAAAACCCCAGACCCAAAAGTCTTTCACACCCACACCGACGTGAGGTGGTCCTGGGACACCACCAGCACCAAATCCTGTAAGGAAGAGAGGCGGAAAATGCTGGAGATGGGCAGCACCTGGAATCAAAGGGAAATATTAACCTTGCAACAGTAACCCTTCATCAGAACCTGAAGACCTGCGAGATAAACAGAAATGGGGGGTGGGGGGGGGGGAGAGTAGGAATGGTGGTTGGGTGGAGACCTGAGAGAATAGTGTGAGGCAGAGGGAGGCGCGATGTGAGAAACTAAATAAATAAAAAGGCACATAGGAGACCCAGAGAAGGCAGGAATATTTACAGCAGGTTAGAGAGGAGGGGGCAAGCGTGAAAACCTGGCAAAGCGGAGCGGGATCCAGTGGTCCAGGAGTCTGGTGGAAGGAAAGGCAGGTTAACGCCAGGGCTCAGGTTCCAGACCAGCCGGGAACTGCTGCAGCTGAAAGTCGGGCGGCTGATCCACAGCGACAAGTCAGAAAACCGACCCCTGGGCGGTCTTCATCAGTTGAAGAAAAAGGACCTCATTTTTCAACATTTCTAATGAGCAAAATGCAAGTACAACACTGTAGTACTTTAACTTTTCTTTGCACTAAAGGGACTGCAGCAACAACTCGAGAGTGTGATGTGATGGATTGTCTTCTGGATCTGAAATTTGATAAGCCAGCGTTACGCCTGAGTCATTCCACCGATTTTATACTGAATATAGAAAGAAAAGGGCAGAATTTGTATTTATATAGCGCCTTTCACGACCTCAAGGCATCCCAAAGCGCCCCACAGCCAATGAAGCACTTTTTGAAGTCTAGTCAGTGTTATAATGTAGGGAATATTCAGGCTGGAGTTGGATTCTGGAATGAGGAACTGTAATGTAAACTCAGAGGATGAACTGAGGGGGGGTCACACTGGCTCTGCAGCTCTCCTCCTTAGAGGTGAATGTTAGGGCAAGGTACCAAATGCAGGCCACAACTCCAAGTTGCTGTGAATTTGCCTTGTTTGATCTGGCCAAGCCCGAGCTGGGCTTGTTTCAAGTTTCAAGTTATTGCAAAATGACAGAATAATGCATCATGCATTTTTCTTAAACTTTTTTTTGTGTAATTAAAAAAAACACAAAGGCTCCCATCTGATTGTTCACCAGTTCGAAACTTTAGTGGTTTGGCTCAATTCATTCTGGCGAATGACAGGAGCCAAACCATACATTCAGTGACTGTCAGTTAAAAGGAAAGTTATATTGGAGGCTTTGTTCTGTGTAATACCAATTCAGACAATGAAATATATGGGCTCTTTTGCTTCAGTAGCTCAGAGTCCAATAAATAACAATTCAAGAACCAAGCTAAAAGAAGGCTGGTGCCAAGTAACCTACGGACTGTTAAGGTTGCGGGGAATTAAGGACTCAGCATTAACTGAAGCATCATTTTTAGATAACAGCCCAAAAATGTGGGAGGTGAAATGGCAGGTTTTGCATTTTCTGCGCTTGCACGGGAAGGTGCCGTGGGAAGGGGAGTGGGTGTTGGTAGTGATGGAAGAGTGGGCCAGGGTGTCGTGGAGGGAATGGTCCCTTCAGAATGCTAAAAGGGGAGGGGAGGGGAAGATGTGTTTGGTGGTGGGATCACGCTGGAGTTGACGGAAATGGCAGAGGATGATCCATTGAATGTGGAGGCTGGTGGGGTGAAGGGTGAGGACAAAGGGAACCCTATCGTGGTTCCGAGAGGGAGGGAAAGGAGTGAGAGCAGTAGTGCGGGAAATGGAACAGGCACGGTCGAGGGCCCGGTCAACAACAGTGGAGGGAGATCCTCAGTTGAGAAACAAGGAAGACATATTGGACACAGCTGACTCTAACTCGTTGTCTATATTACAGCAGTATATTCCTACAATACAACAGTGACTACACTTCAGAAGTACTTCATTGTAAAGCGCTTTGGGACATCCTGAGGTTGTGAAAGGCGCTATATAAATGCAAGTTCTTTCTTGATAAGAATCCGAATGGAGCAGATGGAGTTGAAGCAAATCTTCATTTACTGCTGAGTTCTGTCATAATATCGGCAGCATTGAAACTTGATAAGCTTAATCTGTAATACAAAAGCAAAATACTGTGGATGCTGGAAATCTGAAATATAAACAGAAAATGCTGCAAATACTCAGCAGGTCGGGCAGCATCTGTGGAGAGAGAAACAGAGTTAATGTTTCAAAAGGTCACCGACCTGAAACGTTAACTGTTTCTCTCTCTCCACTGATGCTGCCTGACCTGCTGAGTAGTTCCAGCATTTTCAGTTTATATTTGAGCTTAATCTGATTCAGGTTGAATTTGTCAAAATATTAAAATCAAAACCAGACCTCCGATACCTATTGAGTTTAGAGCTAGTGTGTATTTTTAAAAATTAAATCGTGGGATATGTGCACCGCTGGTGAGGCCGGCATTTATTGCCCATCACTAGTCGCCCTTAAGAAGGTGGTGGTGGACCTTCTTGAACCGCTGCAGTCTGTGTGGGGAAGGTGCTCCCACAGTGCTGTTAGCTAGGGGGTTCCAGGATGTTGATCCGGTGACGATGTATACTGTGTTGGAAGTATGCTCTTGTATTTCTTGTACAGCAGTTTCGGACAGACAGAGTGAGATATGGGAATCTCAGGCTTGAGGGAACTGGGTGGTGCGCTGGGTTAGACCTCTGGCACCTGGGTTCAAGTCCAGTGCACACTGATGGGATGACGTTCTCCACTGGCTGTAAGGGTCCCGATATGATATGAGCTTGGGCAGTTCCAATCCAGTCCCCAGTGGGAATGGGGCTAAAGCACAAAAAGGCCTCTAATTCTGTACTAATTCAGTAAGACATTGAGCTAGACCCATGGAAGGATACTGAGGGAAATGGGGAAAAAACTGACACACTGATACACGAGGGAGTGCTCCTCAGCGATTGGGACTGAGGCACATTTTCACAGTAGAGTGGCGGGCATAAGAGATGTTTAAGATATTTAAAGAATTTGATAGGGTGAGATAGAGAGAAACTATTTCCTCTGGTGGGGGAGTCCAGAACAAGGGACGTAACCTTAAAATTAGAGCTAAGCCTTTCAGGGGTTAAGTCAGGAAACACTTCTTTATGCTGAGTCATGGAAATCTGGAACTCTCTCCCCCAAAGAGCTGTTGAGGTGAGGCCAATTGAAAATCTCAAAACTGAGATTGATAGATTTTTGTGAAGGTATTAAGGGATATGGAACCAAGGCGGGTACATGGAGTTAAAATACGGATCAGCCATGATCTAATTGAATGGTGGAACAGGCTCAAGGGGCTTGAATGGCCTATTCCTGTTGCTGTGTTCCTAGTGTGGTTTCTTCTTCTTAGGCAGTCCCGCGGAGCTGAAGATGACTTGCTTCCACATTAAAAATGAGTTCTCAGGTGACTGATGAGTCCAATGCGGGACCTGCAGTCTCTGTCACAGGTGGGGCAGACGGTGGTTGAAGGGGCGGGTGGGTGGGGTGCTTGGGTTGCCGTGCGCTGCCTGCGCTTGGCTTCCGCTTGCTCCCGGCGAAGAGACTCGAGGTGTTCGGCACCTTCCCGGATGCTTCTCCTCCACTTTGTACGGTCTTGGGCCAGGGATTCCCAGGTGTCGGTGGGGATGTTACACTTTTTCAAGGAGGCTTTGAGGGTGTCCTTGAAGCTTGTCCCCTGCCCACCTGGGGCTCTCTTGCCGTGCCGGAGCTCCGAGTAGAGCGCTTGTTTTGGGAGTCTCGCATCGGGCATGTGGACAATGTGACCCGTCCATCGGAATATGGTTTACTCTGCAATTGGCTGTACCAGAGTCGTGAGCATTGGGTGCCTGAAATGGAAAGTATTCCAATCTCTCGGCACTGGTGTCTTTCACCTTGATAAGCAAACATTATTTTAAGGAAGGATTGACCCTACACCCCTAGGATAGGTTTCAAAAGTTCACTCGTGACATAAATTTACTGTTATTTTTGGAAAATATATAAATAATGATTGTAAAAGTTAAACGTTTATAAAGAAAAAAATACGTTTCCACTGTTTCTTGAAGAAAAGCAAAACAACTTGAGCAGGTACGCTGCGCTCCAGGATTAATTAACAGTAAAATCTCAGTAACTGTGGGAGTCCTGTGTTCCTCATATAAAGAGACTACCATACACATTTACAAGGATACAATCGGCCAAGGCTCATAAATAAATAAAGAGCACACCTGGTTTCTATTGCCTTCCTATCGTTCCAGCAGTATGCGGCCACTGACTGGTATTAACAATACAAGTGGCCAACACCTCTAATGAACCGATCCTGCTACACTTTAATGGACAAGAATGGCATCCAACCTTCTTAGAACTAGCTCTGCCAAACCACCATTACTGACTACAATGAACAATAACCTAATTGAGCCAATCAATTCCTGAAATGTGCATTCCCAAGTAAAAGATAAAGACAGACTTGCATTTCTATAGCGCCTTTCATAACCTCGAAACGTCCCAAAGTGCTTTACAGCCAATTAAGTATCTTTTGAAATGTAGTCACGGTTGTAATGTAGGAAACTCGGCAGTCAATTTGCGCACAGCAAGATTGATGCGCTATCAATAACTCAAAAGACTGAGATTAAGCGAGTAATTAACAGGCTTTTATTAACAAGAGAATGAAGGTGTGCCTCGAGTGGTCGACCGGTCCAGAATACAGAGGGACTGTGGAGCAGTCACCTTTATACCTGGACTCATGGGAGGAGTCAGCCGAGACATGTACAGGCATGTACACAGTGGAATACAAACAGTGGTTTACCACATTCACCACTTGTTTAAAAATGAGTCCGGCGGGGTGAAGTGCATTAAAAGTTAGTGTATTGGAGTCTCTCCGGAGGTCTTGTCTGCCGTTGTGATCGACGTGGCGACGGCAGGGGTAGTGAAGCTTCCAGCGTCGAGTCCCGCGTAGGCTGGGGCACTGGTGTGTAGTCCTCGTAGGTGTCGAGCGGGTCGCAGGGCCCAGGCCCGCCGTCTGCTGGGGCTGGATATCGGGTCGTGGGGGGGGTGGTAGTGGGTAGTGGGTTACTGCGGCCCCCGAGGGTGCGAGGTCTCGTATGGAGACTGTGTCCTCCCGCCCGTCCGGGTACGCAATGTAAGCATACTGGGGGTTGGCGTGGAGGAGGTCGACCCTTTCGACCAGGGGGTCCGTTTTATGGGTCCTCACGTGTCTTCTCAGTAGGACTGGCCCTGGGGACGTCAGCCATGGTGGTAGCGATGTCCCCGATGTGGACTTCCTTGGGAAGACAAACATTTTCTCATGAGGGGTGGCGTTCGTGGCAGTGCAGAGCAGTGACCGAATAGAGTGGAGCGCATCGGGGAGCACATCCTGCCAGCGGGAGGTCAGAAGGCCCCCAGACTTTAAGGCTAGCAGGGCGGCCTTCCAAACTGTCGCATTCTCTCTTTCCACCTGTCCGTTCCCCCGGGGGTTGTAACTGGTCGTCCTGCTTGTGGCAATACCCCTAGCGAGCATAAACGATGAGCCCCGGTCGCTATGGATATAGCTGGGGAAACCGAACAGGGTGAAGAGGTCGTTCAGAGATTTAATGACCGTGGCACTGGTCATGTCCGGGCAGGGGATGGCGAACGGGAAACGGGAGTACTCATCAATAATGTTGAGGAAGTACACATTGCGGTCGGAGGAGGGGAGAGGCCCTTTAAAATCAACGCTCAGGCGCTCGAAGGGGCGAGTGGCTTTTATCAGGTGAGCCCTGTCTGGTCTATAAAAGTGCGGTTTGCACTCAGCGCAGACTTGGCAGTTCCTGGTCATGGTCCTGACCTCCTCAATGGAGTAAGGCAGGTTGCGGGCCTTGATGAAGTGGAAGAACCTGGTGACCCCCGGGTGGCAGAGGTCATTGTGGAGGGCCCGCAGTCTATCGATCTGCGCGCTGGCGCAGGTGCCACGCGATAGAGCATCCGGGGGTTCATTGAGCTTCCCGGGCCGGTACAAGATCTCGTAATTGTAGGTGGAAAGTTCGATTCTCCACCTCAAGATCTTGTTGTTTTTGATTTTGCCCCTCTGCTTGTTGTTAAACATAAACGCAACTGAACGCTGGTCAGTGAGCAGGGTAAATCATTTTCCGGCCAGGTAGTGCCTCCAATGACGCACAGCCTCCACAATAGCCTGGGCCTCCTTCTCAACGGCGGAGTGTCTGGTCTCCGGGCCCTGGAGGGTTCGTGAAAAGAAGGCCACGGGTCTCCCCGCCTGATTGAGGGTAGCGGCCAGGGCAAAGTCGGACGCGTCGCTTTCCACCTGGAAGGGGATGGATTCGTCCACTGTGTGCATGGTGGCTTTGGCAATGTCTTCCTTGGTACGGTGGAAGGCTAAGCGGGCCTCTGCTGTCACGGGAAAAGAGGTGGACTTGATCAGCGGACGGGCCTTGTCCGCATAGTAGGGGACCCACTGGGCGTAATAAGAGAAAAACCCTCGGCACCTCTTCAGGGCCTTGAGGCAGTGGGGCAGTGGGAGTTCCATAAGGGGACGCATCCGGTCGGGGTCGGGACCGATGACTCCGTGTTCCACAACACAGCCAAGGATGGCGAGGCGGGTTGTGCAGAATATGCACTTCTCCTTGTTATACGTCAGGTTGAGGAATTTGGCGGTGCAGAGGAATTTTTCGAGGTTTGCGTCATGGTCCTGCAAGTCATGGCCGCAGATGGTCACATTGTCCAGATATGGGAAAGTGGCCTGCAACGCATTTTGATCGACCATCCGGTCCATCTCCCTTTGGAAGACGGAGACCCCGTTGGTGACGCCAAAGGGAACCCTAAGAAAGTGATAGAGGCGGCCGTTTGCCTCAAAGGCAGTATACTGGCGGTCCTCAGGGCGGATAGGGAGCTGGTGCTACGCTGATTTCAGGTCAATGGTCGAGAAGACGTGGTACTGCGCGATCTGGTTGACCATATCAGCTATACGGGGGAGTGGGTAAGCGTCCAGCAGGGTGTAGCGATTTATTGTCTGGCTGTAGTCGATGACCAGGCGCTGCTTCTCGCCGGTCTTAACGACCACAACCTGGGCTCGCCAGGGGCTGGTGCTGCCCTCAATAATCCCCTCCTTCAGGAGCCGTTCCACTTCGGTTTTAATGAAAACCCTGTCCCCGGCACTGTATCGCCTGCTCTTTGTGGCGATGGGCTTACAGTCGGGGGTGAGGTTAGCAAACAGTGGGGGGGGGGGGGGTGACTCTGAGTGTGGAGAGGTTGCACCTGGTGCGCGGCGGGCAATTTGGAAGCTGCTGGCTGCGGACTGTGAGTGGGGGGAGGGGTCCACCGTACGCCATCGTAACACTTTTAAGGTGGCACTGAAAATCTAACCCCAGTAGAACAGCAGCGCAGAGGTGGGGCAGGACCAGAAGTTTAAAATTACTGTACACAGTCCCGTCTACTACGAGTGTCACCACGCAGTAGCCGCCAATATCCGCCGACTGGGACTCAGAGGCCATAGAAATCCGCTGGTGCACAGGCAGGACTGGGAGAGAGCAACACCGCACCGTGTCGGGGTGGATGAAGCTCTCCGTGCTCCCAGAGTCAAAAAGGCAGATTGTTTTGTGACCATTTACCTTAATGTCCATTGTGGACCGGGCCAGCTGGTGCGGTCTCGCTTGCTCCAGCGTAACGGAGGCCAGCGTAGGGGTCGGTGTGTCGCCGCGGGTATCAGATGAGGCGGTGTTGGGGGCCTGCTGCGTCCCGGCTGTCGTCCAAGATGGCGGCGTCCATGATCCCCATGTGGCTGGAGGCGTCCAAAATGGCTGCTGTTCCGGTGGTTCGCACATGGCTGAGGAGGCCCAAGATGGCGGCCCGCACGGCCCACACGCGGCGCTGCTGGGGTTCGGGGTGGCTTTGGCCCTGCAGATGCTGGCGTAGTGTCCTTTCTTCCCGCAGCCCGAGCAGATCGCATTTTTCGCCGGGCAGCGTGCTCTGGGGTGTTTGGCCTGGCCACAGAAGTAGCATTTCTGGCCTTGGGGCACTGCTGTCTGGCTTTGGGACACTGCTGCGGTAGTTGGGCCGTTGCTGGGATGTGGCTGGGGTGGCACGGCGCTATGAGACGGTCCTACCGTGTCCCAGGCTGTCGTTCCCCGCGGCGTCCGCGGTGCAGAGGAGTAGGCATCCATGCCCCGGTAGGCTGCGTCCAATGATAGTGCGAGTTCAGAGGCCTTGTTGAGATCGAGGTCACTCTACTCCAACAGTCGCTGTCGGGTGTAATTGGACCTGTGGCCCGCTACAAAAGTGTCCCGGATAAGTTCCTCTGTGTACACGGCGGCCTTTACATCCTTACAACCACAGGCCCGGCCAAGCACAGACAGTGCCTGAAGGTATTCCTCGGTCGATTCCCCAGGTTGTTGTTTACGACTCCCCAGGAGGTGCCTAGCGTACACCTCGTTCACTGGGCGCGTGTACTGGTCCTTGAGGAGCTTGATAGCATCCGCGTACGAGGTCGCGTCCTGGATGACCGAGTACACTCGGTGGTTCACTTTGGAGGTCAGGACATCCAGTTTGTCCTCGTCCGATTTGACCGTTTCAGCGGAGGCGATCAGAAATTTTTCAAAGCACCTAAGCCAGTGAGTAAACTTGGTGGATGAGTCCGCCTCCCGATGATCTAAGTCCAGGCATGCTGGTGTGAGGATCTTCTCCATTATAAAAATCTTGTTAATAAAATTGATGTGCTATCAATAACTCAAAAGACTGAGATTAAGCGAGTAATTAACAGGCTTTTATTAACAAGAGAATGAAGGTGTGCCTCGAGTGGTCGACCGGTCCAGAATACAGAGGGACTGTGGAGCAGTCACCTTTATACCTGGACTCGTGGGTGGAGTCAGCCGAGACATGTACAGGCATGTACACAGTGGAATACAAACAGTGGTTTACCACAAAGATCCCACAAACTACAATGTGATAATGATCAGTTAATTGTTTTTTACTGATGTACTGATCAATAGATTGGGAGAAGGGGAAGTGCAACGAGGCCTGGGCGTCCTTGTGCACCAGTCGCTGAAGGTAAGCATGCAGGTGCAGCAGGCGATTAAGAAGGCAAATGGTATGTTGGCCTTCGTAGCGAGAGGGTTTGAGTATCGGAATAAGGATGTCTTGCTGCAGTTGTACAGGGCCTTGGTGAGACCACACCTTGAGTATTGTGTGCAGTTTTGGTCGCCTTATCTGAGGAAGGATGTTCTTGCCATGGAGGGAGTGCAGCGAAGATTCACCAGGCTGATACCTGGGATGGCAGGAATGACGTATGAGGAGAGATTGGGTCGATTGGGCTTGTACTCGCTGGAGTTTAAAAGAATGAGAGGGGATCTCATTGAAACTTATAAAATTCTAACAAGACTAGACAGACTAGATGCAGGAAGGATGTTCCCGATGGCGGGGGAGTCCAGAACCAGGGGTCACTGTCTAAGGATAAGGGGTAAGCCATTTAGGACAGAGATGAGGAATTTCTTCACCCAGAGAGTGGTGAACCTGTGGAATTCTCTACCACAGAAGGCAGTTGAGGCCAATTCATTAAATATATTCAAGAAGGAGTTGGATATATTTCTTAAGGCTAAAGGGATCAAGGGGTATGGGGAGAAAGCAGGGACCGGGTATGGAATTTGGATGATCAGCCATGATCTCATTGAATGGCGGAGCAGGCTCGAGGGGCCGAATGGCCTACTCCTGCTCCTATCTTCTATGTTTCTATGTTGGTTAAGGGATAAATATTAGCCAAGACATCAGAGAGAACTCCCTTGCTCCTCTTCAAAATATTGCCATGGGATCTTTTATCTCCACCTGAGAGAGCAGTTTTTAATGTCTCAGCTGAAAGACGGCACCTCCGACAGTGCAGCACTCCCTCAGTACGACACTGGAGTGTCAGCCTAGAATTTTGCACTCAAGTCTCTGGAGTGGAACTTTGAACCCACAGCCTCCTGACTCAGAGAACTGAACCACGGCTGACACATATGTGGAATGAATAGGCACTGCCTTGTATTCTATTAGGTCAGTCCTGCCCTTTCATCTTTCACTATTCTTTGCGCTGGCACATATATAAAAAATGTTCCTACTAAGGCAATTCCTCCAACCAGCCCCAAATGAAGTTTGGTATCTGTACCAGCCAGGCTCCCATCCATTGCAGCTACTGGGGGGAAAATTCAGTTGGTTAGCGCCTCCTGTTAGCACCTCCCATTAGCAGCGCTAACGGGGCACTGATGCAGTAGCGCCGGGGGTGAGGCGAATCCAGCGATACACGGCAAATCCGGTCCCCCATTGCGCCACGAGGTGCCACCAGGGACGTCAACGGCAGGCAGATCGTGACGTCAGAATGCTCACTGGGTGCCCAATCTGCAAAATTGATTTTCACCACCTACCTTAGTGCCTCGACCAGACAGCGACAGGGAGAGCTGGCGTGCAGCTACAGGAAGCCAGCTCCAGGAAGCTGGCTCCAGGGATGTTATTTAAAGGCATCCGCATTAATCACTCACAGCTGTCAGGGTAGGTTAGCTCCAGTGGCTTCTTGTCAGTTTCAGCCAGTGGATCATGTTGTATGAGTAATTTAAAGGTTTTTTTTATCAGCAGTGTCCTGGCAAGTGTAAAGTGCCTACATTTATTGTTCAAAAGATTCAAACTGCTACACTTGACAACATTAATGGGGGCTGTACTGGCACCACCTCGCCCTCCAGGATCTATGCGGAGGGAGCATAGGCAGCCAGAAATACGGGAACATGTGCGCAGAGGGATGAGGAAGGACATCAGGTCTCTCTCACTAGGAGGCCTTACCCTCCAAGGGTATTCCGACAGCACTTCTCCTACCTTCAATTAAGTGAGGAGCAGTGTATTAGATGGCTCCGCATCACCAAGGTGGTGGTTACCTCCTCGCAAACAAGACCTCCAGCCTCACAGCAGGATGACATAAACCCCAGATTCCCTTTTGCTCACCACATGCCCATCATACCATTCCTGTGTCATGCCATTGTGGTAAACCACTGTTTGTATTCCACTGTGTACATGCCTGGACATGCCTCGGCTGACTCCTCCCACAAGTCCTAGTATAAAGGTGACTGCTCCCCCGCCCTTTGTATTTCTGGACCGGTCGACCACTCGAGGCAGACCTTCATTCTTTTGTTAATAAAAAGCCTTTAGTTACTCTCTTAACTCTCAGGGCTAGATTTTCAGTATAGACAGTTTTGGGGCGCTAAGCTTAGCGCCCGC
>NW_028226120.1:0-73986 GCF_052327205.1 Somniosus microcephalus | reverse complement strand
GGAAGAGAGAGAACGACTGGGGGGGAAGAGAGAGAGCGACTGGGTGGGAAGTGAGAGAGCGACTGGAGGGGAAGAGATAGAGCGAATGGGGGTGAAGAGAGAGAGCGAATGGGGGGAAGAGAGAGAGCGACTGGGGGGGAAGAGAGAGCGCGCCTGGGTGAAGAGAGAGAGCGACTGGGGGAAGAGAGAGAGCGACTGGTGGGGAAGAGAAAGAGCGACTGGGGGAAGAGAGAGAGCGACTGGGGGAAGAGAGAGAGCGACTGGGGGGAAGAGAGAGAGCGACTGGGGGGAAGAGAGAGAGCGACTGGGGGAAGAGAGAGAGCGACAGGGGGGAAGAACGCGAGCGACTGGGGGGGAAGAGAGAGAGCGACGGGGGGAGAGGGAGAGCGACTGGGGGGGAAGAGAGAGAGCGACTGGGGGGAAGAGAGAGAGGGACTGGGGGGGAAGAGAGAGAGTGACTGGGGGGGAAGAGAGAGAGCGACTGGGAGGGCAGAGAGAGAGCGGCTGGGCAGGAGAGAGTGAGCGACTGGGGGGGAAGAGAGAGAACGACTGGGGGGAAGAGAGAGAGCGACTGGGGGGGAAGAGAGAGAGCGACTGGGGGGAAGAGTGAGAGCGACTGGGGTGAAGAGAGAGAGCGAATGGGGGGAAGAGAGAGAGCGACTGGGGGGGAAGAGAGAGAGCGCCTGGGGGGAAGAGAGAGAGCGACTGGGGGGAAGAGAGAGAGCGACTGGAGGGGAAGGGAGAGAGCGACTGGGGGGAAGATAGAGAGCGACTGGGGGGAAGGGAGAGAGCGACTGGGGGGGAAGAGAGAGCGTGACTTGGGGGGAAGAGAGAGAGCGACTGGGGGGGAAGAGAGGCAGCGACTGTGGGGGAAGAGAGTGAGCGACTGGGGGGGAAGAGAGAGCGACTGGGGGGGAAGAGAGAGAGCGACTGGGGGGAAGAGTGAGAGCGACTGGGGGGCAGAGAGAGAGCGACTGGGGGGAAGAGAGAGAGCGACTGGGCGGGAAGTGAGAGAGTGACTGGTGGGGAGGAGAGACAGCAACTGGGGGGGAAGAGAGAGAGCGACTCGGGGGGAAGAGAGAGAGCGACTGGGGGGAAGAGAGAGAGCGATTGGGGGAAGAGAGAGAGCGATTGGGGGGAACAGAGAGAGCGACTGGGGGGGAAGAGAGAGAGCGACTGGGGGGGAAGAAGAGAGTGACTGGAGGGAACTGAGAGAGCAACTGGGGGGAAGAGAGAGAGCGACTGGGGGAAGAAGAGAGTGACTGGAGGGAAGTGAGAGAGCAACTGGGGGGAAGAGAGAGAGCGACTGGGGGGAAGAGAGAGAGCGACTGGGGGGGAAGAGAGAGAGCGACTGGGGGAAGAGAGAGAGCAATTGGGGGGAACAGAGAGAGCGACTGGGGGGAAGAGAGAGAGCGACTGGGGGGGAAGAGAGAGCGCGACTGGGGGGGAAGAGAGAGTGCGACTGGGGGGAAGAGAGAGAGCGACTGGGGGGCAGAGAGAGAACGACTGGGGGGGAAGAGCGAGAGCGACTGGTTGGAAGAGAGAGAGCGACTGGGGGAAGAGAGAGAGCGACTGGGGGAGAGAGAGAGCGACTGGGGGGAAGAGAGAGAGCGACTGGGGGGAAGAGAGAGAGTGACTGGGGGGAAGAGAGAGAGCAACTGGGGGGGAAGAGAGAGAGCGACTGGGGGGAAGAGATAGAGCGACTGGGAGGGAAGAGAGAGAGCGACTGGGGGGAAGAGAGGGAGAGACTGCGGGGCATGAGAGAGAGCGACGGGGGGGAAGAGAGAGAGCGACTGGGGGAAGAGGGAGAGCAACTGGGGGGAAGAGAGAGAGCGACTGGGGGGAAGAGAGAGAGCGACTAGGGGTGGAGAGAGAGAGCGACGGGGGGAAGAGAGAGAGCGATTGGGGGGAAGAGAGAGAGCGAATGGGGGGGAAGAGAGAGAGCGACTGGGGGGAAGAGAGAGAGCGACTGGGGGGGGAAGAGAGAGAACGACTGGGGGGGAAGAGAGAGAGCGACTGGGTTGGAAGAGAGAGAGCGACTGGGGGGAAGAGAGAGAGCGACTGGGTTGAAGAGAGAGAGCAACTGGGGGGGAAGAGAGACAGCGACTGGGGGGGAAGAGAGAGAGCGACTGGGGGAAGAGAGAGAGCGACTTGGGGGAAGAGAGAGAGCGACTGGGGGGAACAGAGAGAGCGACTGGGGAACAGAGAGAGCGACTGGGGGGGAAGAGAGAGCGCGACTGGGGGGGAAGAGAGAGAGCGACTGGGGGGGAAGAGAGAGAGCGACTGGGGGCAGAGAGCGAGCGACTGGGGGGGAAGGGCGAGAACGACTGGCGGGGAAGAGACAGAGCGACTGGGGGGAAGAGAGAGAACGACTGGGGGGGAAGAGAGAGAGCGACTGGGTGGGAAGTGATTAGAGCGACTGGGGGGAAGAGAGAGAGCGACTGGGGTTGAAGAGAGAGAGCGACTGAGTGGAAGAGAGAGAGCGACTGGGGGGGAAGAGAGAGAGCGACTGGGGGGAAGAGAGAGAGCGAATTGGGGGGAAGAGAGAGCGACGGGGGGAACAGAGAGAGCGACTGCGGGGAACAGAGAGAGCGACTGGGGGGTAAGAGAGAGAGCGACTGGGGGGAAGAGAGAGAGCGACTGGGGGGGAAGGGAGAGAGCGACTGGGGGGAAGAGCGAGAGCGACTGGTGGGGAAGAGAGAGAGCGACTGGGGGGAAAAGACAGAGCGACTGGGGGGAAAGAGAGAGAGCGACTGGGGGGGAAGAGAGAGAGTGACTGGGGGGGAAGAGTGAGTGCGACTGGGGTGGACGAGAGAGAGCGACTGGGGGGAAGAGAGAGAGCGACTGGGGGGAAGAGAGAGAGCGACTGGGGGGAAGAGAGAGAGCGACTGGGGAAGAGAGAGAGCGACAGGGGGAAGAAAGCGAGCGACTGGGGGGGAAGAGAGAGATCGACGGCGGGGGAAGAGAGAGAGCGACTGGGGGGAGAGAGAGAGTGACTGGGGGGGAAGAGAGCGAGCGACTGGGGGGGCAGAGAGAGGGCGACTGGGCAGGAAGAGAGTGAGCGACTGGGGGGGAAGAGAGAGAATGACTGGGGGGGAAGAGAGAGAGCGACTGGGTGGGAAGTGAGAGAGCGACTGGGGGGAAGAGATAGAGCGAATGGGGGTGAAGAGAGAGAGCGAATGGGGGGGAAGAGAGAGAGCGACTGGGGGGGAAGAGAGAGCGCGCCTGGGGGAAGAGAGAGAGCGACTGGGGGAAGAGAGAGAGCGACTGGTGGGGAAGAGAAGAGCGACTGGGGGAAGAGAGAGAGCGACTGGGGGGAAGAGAGAGAGCGACTGGGGCGGAAGAGAGAGAGCGACTGGGGGGAAGAGAGAGAGCGACTGGGGGGACAGAGAGAGAGCGACTGGGGGGGAAGAGAGAGAGCGACTGAGGGGGAAGAGAGAGAGCGATTGGGGGAAGAGAGAGAACGACTGGGGGGATGAGAGAGAGCAACTGGATGGGAAGAGAGAGAGCGACTGGGGGGGAAGAGAGAGAGCGACTGGGGAGAAGAGAGAGAGCGACTGGGGGGAAGAGAGAGAGCGACTGGGGGGGAAGAGTGAGAGCGACTGGGGGAAGAGAGAGTGCGACTGGGGGGGAAGAGAGAGAGCGACTGGGGGGAAGAGAGAGAGCGACTGGGGGAAGAGAGAGAGCGACTGGGGGGAAGAGAGAGAGCAACTGGGGGGAAGAGTGAGAGCGACTGGGTTGGAAGAGAGAGAGCGACTGGGGGGGAAGAGAGAGAGCGACTGGGGTTGAAGAGAGAGAGCGACTGGGGGGGAAGAGAGACAGCGACTGGGGGGGAAGAGAGAGAGCGACTGGGGGGAAGAGAGAGAGCGACTTGGGGGAAGAGAGAGAGCGACTGGGGGGGAACAGAGAGAGCGACTGGGGGAACAGAGAGAGCGACTGGGGGGTAGAGAGAGCGCGACTGGGGGGAAGAGAGAGAGCGACTGGGGGGAAGAGAGAGAGCGACTGGGGGCAGAGAGCGAGCGACTGGGGGGGAAGGGCGAGAACGACTGGCGGGAAGAGACAGAGCGACTGGGGGGAAGAGAGAGAACGACTGGGGGGGAAGAGAGAGAGCGACTGGGTGGGAAGAGATAGAGCGACTGGGGGAAGAGAGAGAGCGACTGGGGTTGAAGAGAGAGAGCGACTGAGGGGGAAGAGAGAGAGCGACTGGGGGGGAAGAGAGAGAGCGACTGGGGGGAAGAGAGAGAGCGACTTGGGGGGAAGAGAGAGAGCGACGGGGGGGAACAGAGAGAGCGACTGCGGGGAACAGAGAGAGCGACTGGGGGGGAAGAGAGAGAGCGACTGGGGGAAGAGAGGGAGCGACTGGGGGGGAAGGGAGAGAGCGACTGAGGGGAAGAGCGAGAGCGACTGGTGGGGAAGAGAGAGAGCGACTGGGGGGATAAGACAGAGCGACTGGGGGGGAAGAGAGAGAGCGACTGGGGGTGAAGAGAGAGAGCGAATGGGGGGGAAGAGAGAGAGCGACTGGGGGGGAAGAGAGAGAGCGCCTGGGGGAAGAGAGAGAGCGACTGGGGGAAGAGAGAGAGCGACTGGTGGGGAAGAGAAAGAGCGACTGGGGGGGAAGAGAGAGAGTGACTGGGGGGAAGAGAGAGAGCAACTGGGGGGGAAGAGAGAGAGCGACTGGGGGGGAAGAGATAGAGCGACTGGGAGGGAAGAGAGAGAGCGACTGGGGGGAAGAGAGGGAGAGACTGGGGGGCATGAGAGAGAGCGACGGGGGGAAGAGAGAGAGCGACTGGGGGGAAGAGGGAGAGCAACTGTGGGGAAGAGAGAGAGCGACTGGGGGAAGAGAGAGAGCGACTAGGGGTGGAGAGAGAGAGCGACGGGGGGAAGAGAGAGAGCGATTGGGGGGGAAGAGAGAGAGCGAATGGGGGGGAAGAGAGAGAGCGACTGGGGGGGAAGAGAGAGAGCGACTGGGGGGAAGAGAGAGAACGACTGGGGGGGAAGAGAGAGAGCGACTGGGTTGGAAGAGAGAGAGCGACTGGGGGGTAAGAGAGAGAGCGACTGGGGTTGAAGAGAGAGAGCGACTGGGGGGAAGAGAGACAGCGACTGGGGGGGAAGAGAGAGAGCGACTGGGGGAAGAGAGAGAGCGACTTGGGGGAAGAGAGAGAGCGACTTGGGGGAAGAGTGAGAGCGACTGGGGGGAACAGAGAGAGCGACTGGGGGACAGAGAGAGCGACTGGGGGGGAAGAGAGAGCGCGACTGGGGGGGAAGAGAGAGAGCGACTGGGGGGGAAGAGAGAGAGCGACTGGGGGGCAGAGAGTGAGCGACTGGGGGGGAAGGGCGAGAACGACTGGCGGGGAAGAGACAGAGCGACTGGGGGGAAGAGAGAGAACGACTGGGGGGGAAGAGAGAGAGCGACTGGGTGGGAAGTGATAGAGCGACTGGGGGAAGAGAGAGAGCGACTGGGGTTGAAGAGAGAGAGCGACTGAGGTGGAAGAGAGAGAGCGACTGGGGGGAAGAGAGAGAGCGACTGGGGGAAGAGAGAGAGCGAATTGGGGGAAGAGAGAGAGCGACGGGGGGAACAGAGAGAGCGACTGCGGGGAACAGAGAGAGCGACTGGGGGGTAAGAGAGAGAGCGACTGGGGGGAAGAGAGAGAGCGACTGGGGAGGAAGGGAGAGAGCGAATGGGGGGAAGAGCGAGAGCGACTGGTGGGGAAGAGAGAGAGCGACTGGGGGAAAAGACAGAGCGACTGGGGGGAAAGAGAGAGAGCGACTGGGGGGGAAGAGAGAGAGTGACTGGGGGGGAAGAGTGAGTGCGACTGGGGGGGACGAGAGAGAGCGACTGGGGGAAGAGAGAGAGCGACTGGGGGGGAAGAGAGAGAGCGACTGGGGGGAAGAGAGAGAGCGACTGGGGGAAGAGAGAGAGGGACAGGGGGGAGAAAGCGAGCGACTGGGGGGGAAGAGAGAGATCGACGGCGGGGAAGAGAGAGAGCGACTGGGGGGGAAGAGAGAGAGTGACTGGGGGGAAGAGAGAGAGCGACTGGGGGGGCAGAGAGAGAGCGACTGGGCAGGAAGAGAGTGAGCGACTGGGGGGGAAGAGAGAGAACGACTGGGGGGAAGAGAGAGAGCGACTGGGTGGGAAGTGAGAGAGCGACTGGAGGGGAAGAGATAGAGCGAATGGGGGTGAAGAGAGAGAGCGAATGGGGGGAAGAGAGAGAGCGACTGGGGGGGAAGAGAGAGCGCGCCTGGGGTGAAGAGAGAGAGCGACTGGGGGAAGAGAGAGAGCGACTGGTGGGGAAGAGAAAGAGCGACTGGGGGGAAGAGAGAGAGCGACTGGGGGAAGAGAGAGAGCGACTGGGGGGAAGAGAGAGAGCGACTGGGGGGAAGAGAGAGAGCGACTGGGGGGACAGAGAGAGAGCGACTGGGGGGAAGACAGAGAGCGACTGAGGGGAAGAGAGAGAGCGATTGGGGGGAAGAGAGAGAACGACTGGGGTGGATGAGAGAGAGCAACTGGGTGGGAAGAGAGAGAGCGACTGGGGGGGAAGAGAGAGAGCGACTGGGGAGAAGAGAGAGAGCGACTGGGGGGAAGAGAGAGAGCGACTGGGGGGAAGAGTGAGAGCGACTGGGGAAGAGAGAGTGCGACTGGGGGGGAAGAGAGAGAGCGACTGGGGGGGAAGAGAGAGAGCGACTGGGGGGAAGAGAGAGAGCGACTGGGGGGGAAGAGAGAGAGCAACTGGGGGGAAGAGAGAGAGCGACTGGGTTGGAAGAGAGACAGCGACTGGGGGGGAAGAGAGAGAGCGACTGGGGGGAAGAGAGAGAGCGACTGGGGGGAAGAGAGAGAGCGACTGGGGGGAAGAGAGAGAGCGACTTGGGGGGAAGAGAGAGAGCGACTTGGGGGGAAGAGAGAGAGCGACTGGGGGGAACAGAGAGAGCGACTGGGGGAACAGAGAGAGCGACTGGGGGTAGAGAGAGCGCGACTGGGGGGAAGAGAGAGAGCGACTGGGGGGGAAGAGAGAGAGCGACTGGGGGCAGAGAGCGAGCGACTGGGGGGGAAGGGCGAGAACGACTGGCGGGGAAGAGACAGAGCGACTGGGGGGAAGAGAGAGAACGACTGGGGGGGAAGAGAGAGAGCGACTGGGTGGGAAGAGATAGAGCGACTGGGGGGAAGAGAGAGAGCGACTGGGGTTGAAGAGAGAGAGCGACTGAGGGGAAGAGAGAGAGCGACTGGGGGGGAAGAGAGAGAGCGACTGGGGGGAAGAGAGAGAGCGACTTGGGGGAAGAGATGAGAGCGACGGGGGGGAAGAGAGAGAGCGACTGCGGGAACAGAGAGAGCGACTGGGGGGGAAGAGAGAGAGCGACTGGGGGAAGAGAGAGAGCGACTGGGGGGGAAGGGAGAGAGCGACTGAGGGGAAGAGCGAGAGCGACTGGTGGGAAGAGAGAGAGCGACTGGGGGGATAAGACAGAGTGACTGGGGGGAAGAGAGAGAGCGACTGGGGGGGAAGAGAGAGAGTGACTGGGGAGGGAAGAGTGAGTGCGACTGGGGGGACGAGAGAGAGCGACTGGGGGGAAGAGAGAGAGCGACTGGGGGGGAAGAGAGAGAGCGACTGGGGGGAAGAGAGAGAGCGACTGGGGGAAGAGAGAGAGCGACAGGGGGGAAGAAAGCGAGCGACTGGGGGGGAAGAGAGAGATCGACGGCGGGGGAAGAGAGAGAGCGACTGGGGGGGAAGAGAGAGAGTGACTGGGGTGAAGAGAGAGAGCGACTGGGGGGCAGAGAGAGAGCGACTGGGCAGGAAGAGAGTGAGCGACTGGGGGGAAGAGAGAGAACGACTGGGGGAAGAAGAGAGTGACTGGGGGGAAGTGAGAGAGCAACTGGGGGGAAGAGAGAGAGCGACTGGGGGGGAAGAGAGAGAGCGACTGGGGGGGAAGAGAGAGAGCGACTCGGGGGAAGAGAGAGAGTGATTGGGGGAACAGAGAGAGCGACTGGGGGGAAGAGAGAGAGCGACTGGGGGGGAAGAGAGAGCGCGACTGCGGGGAATAGAGAGAGCGACTGGGGGGGAAGAGAGAGAGCGACTGGAGGGAAGAGAGAGAGCGACTGGGGGCAGAGTGTGAGCGACTGGGGGGGAAGAGCGAGAGCGACTGGGTGGGAAGAGAGAGAGCGACTGGGGGGGAAGAGAGAGAGCGACTGGGGGAAGAGAGAGAGCGACTGGGGGGAAGGGAGAGAGCGACTGGGGGGAAGAGCGAGAGCGACTGGTGGGGAAGAGAGAGAGCGACTGGGGGGAAAAGACAGAGCGACTGGGGGGGAAGAGAGAGAGCGACTGGGGGGGAAGAGAGAGAGTGACTGGGGGGGGAAGAGTGAGTGCGACTGGGGGGAAGAGAGAGAGCGACTGGGGGGAAGAGAGAGAGCGACTGGAGAAGAGAGAGAGCGACAGGGGGAAGAAAGCGAGCGACTGGGGGGGAAGAGAGAGATCGACGGCGGGGGAAGAGAGAGAGCGACTGGGGGGGAAGAGAGAGAGTGACTGGGGGAAGACAGAGAGCGACTGGGGGGCAGAGAGAGAGCGACTGGGCAGGAAGAGAGTGAGCGACTGGGGGGGAAGAGAGAGAACGACTGGGCGGGAAGAGAGAGAGCGACTGGGTGGGAAGTGAGAGAGAGACTGGGGGGGAAGAGAGGAGTGACTGGGGGGAAGAGAGGGAGCGACTGTGGGGGAAGAGAGTGAGCGACTGGGGGGGAAGAGAGAGAGCGACTGAGGGGGAAGAGAGAGAGCGACTGGGGGGGAAGAGAGAGAGCGACTGGGGGGGAAGAGAGAGAGCGACTGGGGGGAAGAGAGAGAGCGACTGGGGGGGAAGAGAGACAGCGAATGGGGGGGAAGAGAGAGAGTGACTGAGGGGAAGAGTGAGAGCGACTGGGGGGAAAAGACAGAGCGACTGGGGGGAAAGAGAGAGAGCGACTGGGGGGAAGAGAGAGAGTGACTGGGGGGGAAGAGTGAGTGCGACTGGGGGGGACGAGAGAGAGCGACTGGGGGGAAGAGAGAGAGCGACTGGGGGGGAAGAGAGAGAGCGACTGGGGGGAAGAGAGAGAGCGACTGGGGGAAGAGAGAGAGGGACAGGGGGAAGAAAGCGAGCGACTGGGGGGAAGAGAGAGATCGACGGCGGGGGAAGAGAGAGAGCGACTGGGGGGAAGAGAGAGAGTGACTGGGGGGAAGAGAGAGAGCGACTGGGGGGGCAGAGAGAGAGCGACTGGGCAGGAAGAGAGTGAGCGACTGGGGGGGAAGAGAGAGAACGACTGGGGGGAAGAGAGAGAGCGACTGGGTGGGAAGTGAGAGAGCGACTGGAGGGGAAGAGATAGAGCGAATGGGGGTGAAGAGAGAGAGCGAATGGGGGGAAGAGAGAGAGCGACTGGGGGGGAAGAGAGAGCGCGCCTGGGGTGAAGAGAGAGAGCGACTGGGGGGAAGAGAGAGAGCGACTGGTGGGGAAGAGAAAGAGCGACTGGGGGAAGAGAGAGAGCGACTGGGGGGAAGAGAGAGAGCGACTGGGGGGGAAGAGAGAGAGCGACTGGGGGGAAGAGAGAGAGCGACTGGGGGGACAGAGAGAGAGCGACTGGGGGGGAAGACAGAGAGCGACTGAGGGGGAAGAGAGAGAGAGATTGGGGGGAAGAGAGAGAACGACTGGGGTGGATGAGAGAGAGCAACTGGGTGGGAAGAGAGAGAGCGACTGGGGGGAAGAGAGAGAGCGACTGGGGGAGAAGAGAGAGAGCGACTGGGGGGGAAGAGAGAGAGCGACTGGGGGGAAGAGTGAGAGCGACTGGGGAAGAGAGAGTGCGACTGGGGGGGAAGAGAGAGAGCGACTGGGGGGGAAGAGAGAGAGCGACTGGGGGGAAGAGAGAGAGCGACTGGGGGGGAAGAGAGAGAGCAACTGGGGGAAGAGAGAGAGCGACTGGGTTGGAAGAGAGACAGCGACTGGGGGGGAAGAGAGAGAGCGACTGGGGGGAAGAGAGAGAGCGACTGGGGGGGAAGAGAGAGAGCGACTGGGGGAAGAGAGAGAGCGACTTGGGGGAAGAGAGAGAGCGACTTGGGGGAAGAGAGAGAGCGACTGGGGGGGAACAGAGAGAGCGACTGGGGGAACAGAGAGAGCGACTGGGGGGTAGAGAGAGCGCGACTGGGGGGAAGAGAGAGAGCGACTGGGGGGGAAGAGAGAGAGCGACTGGGGGGCAGAGAGCGAGCGACTGGGGGGGAAGGGCGAGAACGACTGGCGGGGAAGAGACAGAGCGACTGGGGGGAAGAGAGAGAACGACTGGGGGGGAAGAGAGAGAGCGACTGGGTGGGAAGAGATAGAGCGACTGGGGGAAGAGAGAGAGCGACTGGGGTTGAAGAGAGAGAGCGACTGAGGGGGAAGAGAGAGAGCGACTGGGGGGAAGAGAGAGAGCGACTGGGGGAAGAGAGAGAGCGACTTGGGGGGAAGAGAGAGAGCGACGGGGGGGAAGAGAGAGAGCGACTGCGGGGAACAGAGAGAGCGACTGGGGGGGAAGAGAGAGAGCGACTGGGGGGAAGAGAGAGAGCGACTGGGGGGGAAGGGAGAGAGCGACTGAGGGGAAGAGCGAGAGCGACTGTGGGGAAGAGAGAGAGCGACTGGGGGGATAAGACAGAGTGACTGGGGGGGAAGAGAGAGAGCGACTGGGGGGAAGAGAGAGAGTGACTGGGGAGGGAAGAGTGAGTGCGACTGGGGGGGACGAGAGAGAGCGACTGGGGGGAAGAGAGAGAGCGACTGGGGGGGAAGAGAGAGAGCGACTGGGGGGAAGAGAGAGAGCGACTGGGGGAAGAGAGAGAGCGACAGGGGGGAAGAAAGCGAGCGACTGGGGGGGAAGAGAGAGATCGACGGCGGGGAAGAGAGAGAGCGACTGGGGGGGGAAGAGAGAGAGTGACTGGGGGGGAAGAGAGAGAGCGACTGGGGGGGCAGAGAGAGAGCGACTGGGCAGGAAGAGAGTGAGCGACTGGGGGGAAGAGAGAGAACGACTGGGGGAAGAAGAGAGTGACTGGGGGGAAGTGAGAGAGCAACTGGGGGGGAAGAGAGAGAGCGACTGGGGGGGAAGAGAGAGAGCGACTGGGGGGAAGAGAGAGAGCGACTCGGGGAAGAGAGAGAGTGATTGGGGGGAACAGAGAGAGCGACTGGGGGGAAGAGAGAGAGCGACTGGGGGGGAAGAGAGAGCGCGACTGCGGGGGAATAGAGAGAGCGACTGGGGGGAAGAGAGAGAGCGACTGGGAGGGAAGAGAGAGAGCGACTGGGGGGCAGAGTGTGAGCGACTGGGGGGGAAGAGCGAGAGCGACTGGGTGGGAAGAGAGAGAGCGACTGGGGGGGAAGAGAGAGAGCGACTGGGGGAAGAGAGAGAGCGACTGGGGGGGAAGGGAGAGAGCGACTGGGGGGAAGAGCGAGAGCGACTGGTGGGGAAGAGAGAGAGCGACTGGGGGAAAAGACAGAGCGACTGGGGGGGAAGAGAGAGAGCGACTGGGGGGGAAGAGAGAGAGTGACTGGGGGGGGAAGAGTGAGTGCGACTGGGGGGGAAGAGAGAGAGCGACTGGGGGGAAGAGAGAGAGCGACTGGAGGAAGAGAGAGAGCGACAGGGGGAAGAAAGCGAGCGACTGGGGGGGAAGAGAGAGATCGACGGCGGGGAAGAGAGAGAGCGACTGGGGGGGAAGAGAGAGAGTGACTGGGGGGGAAGACAGAGAGCGACTGGGGGGCAGAGAGAGAGCGACTGGGCAGGAAGAGAGTGAGCGACTGGGGGGGAAGAGAGAGAACGACTGGGTGGAAGAGAGAGAGCGACTGGGTGGGAAGTGAGAGAGAGACTGGGGGGGAAGAGAGGGAGTGACTGGGGGGGAAGAGAGGGAGCGACTGTGGGGAAGAGAGTGAGCGACTGGGGGGGAAGAGAGAGAGCGACTGAGGGGAAGAGAGAGAGCGACTGGGGGGGAAGAGAGAGAGCGACTGGGGGGGAAGAGAGAGAGCGACTGGGGGGGAAGAGAGAGAGCGACTGGGGGGGAAGAGAGACAGCGAATGGGGGGGAAGAGAGAGAGTGACTGGAGGGGAAGAGTGAGAGCGACTGGGGGGACAGAGGGAAGAGTGAGAGCGACTGGGGGGACAGAGAGAGAGCGACTGGGGGGGAAGAGAGAGAGCGACTGAGGGGGAAGAGAGAGAGCGATTGTGGGGGAAGAGAGAGAACGACTGGGGGGGATGAGAGAGAGCAACTGGGTGGGAAGAGAGAGAGCGACTGGTGGGGAAGAGAGAGAGCGACTGGGGGAGAAGAGAGAGAGCGACTGGGGGGGAAGAGAGAGAGTGACTGGGGGGGGAAGAGAGAGAGCGACTGGAGGGGTAGAGAGACAGCGAATGGGGGGGAAGAGAGAGAGCGCCTGGAGGAAGAGAGAGAGCGACTTGGGGGGAAGAGAGAGAGCGACTGGGGGGGAACAGAGAGAGCGACTGCGGGGAACAGAGACAGCGACTGGGGGGGAAGAGAGAGAGCGACTGGGGGGAAGAGAGAGAGTGACTGGGGGGGAAGAGAGAGAGCGACTGGGGGGGCAGAGAGAGAGCGACTGGGCAGGAAGAGAGTGAGCGACTGGGGTGAAGAGAGAGAACGACTGGGGGGGAAGAGAGAGAGCGACTGGGTGGGAAGTGAGAGAGCGACTGGGGGGGAAGAGATAGAGCGAATGGGGGTGAAGAGAGAGAGCGAATGGGGGGGAAGAGAGAGAGCGACTGGGGGGGAAGAGAGAGCGCGCCTGGGGTGAAGAGAGAGAGCGACTGGGGGGAAGAGAGAGAGCGACTGGTGGGGAAGAGAAAGAGCGACTGGGGGGAAGAGAGAGAGCGACTGGGGGGAAGAGAGAGAGCGACTGGGGGGGAAGAGAGAGAGCGACTGGGGGGGAAGAGAGAGAGCGACTGGGGGGACAGAGAGAGAGCGACTGGGGGGGAAGACAGAGAGCGACTGAGGGGGAAGAGAGAGAGCGATTGGGGGGAAGAGAGAGAACGACTGGGGGGGATGAGAGAGAGCAACTGGGTGGGAAGAGAGAGAGCGACTGGGGGGGAAGAGAGAGAGCGACTGGGGGAGAAGAGAGAGAGCGACTGGGGGGGAAGAGAGAGAGCGACTGGGGGGAAGAGTGAGAGCGACTGGGGGGAAGAGAGAGTGCGACTGGGGGGGAAGAGAGAGAGCGACTGGGGGGGAAGAGAGAGAGCGACTGGGGGGAAGAGAGAGAGCGACTGGGGGGGAAGAGAGAGAGCAACTGGGGGGAAGAGAGAGAGCGACTGGGTTGGAAGAGAGACAGCGACTGGGGGGGAAGAGAGAGAGCGACTGGGGGGAAGAGAGAGAGCGACTGCGGGGGAAGAGAGAGAGCGACTGGGGGGAAGAGAGAGAGCGACTTGGGGGGAAGAGAGAGAGCGACTTGGGGGGAAGAGAGAGAGCGACAGGGGGGGAACAGAGAGAGCGACTGGGGGAACAGAGAGAGCGACTGGGGGGTAGAGAGAGCGCGACTGGGGGGGAAGAGAGTGAGCGACTGGGGGGGAAGAGAGAGAGCGACTGGGGGGCATAGAGCGAGCGACTGGGGGGGAAGGGCGAGAACGACTGGCGGGGAAGAGACAGAGCGACTGGGGGGGAAGAGAGAGAACGACTGGGGGGGAAGAGAGAGAGCGACTGGGTGGGAAAAGATAGAGCGACTGGGGGGAAGAGAGAGAGCGACTGGGGTTGAAGAGAGAGAGCGACTGAGGGGGAAGAGAGAGAGCGACTGGGGGGAAGAGAGAGAGCGACTGGGGGGAAGAGAGAGAGCGACTTGGGGGGAAGAGAGAGAGCGACGGGGGGGAACAGAGAGAGCGACTGCGGGGAACAGAGAGAGCGACTGGGGGGGAAGAGAGAGAGCGACTGGGGGGAAGAGAGAGAGCGACTGGGGGGGAAGGGAGAGAGCGACTGAGGGGAAGAGCGAGAGCGACTGGTGGGGAAGAGAGAGAGCGACTGGGGGGATAAGACAGAGCGACTGGGGGGGAAGAGAGAGAGCGACTGGGGGGGAAGAGAGAGAGTGACTGGGGAGGGAAGAGTGAGTGCGGCTGGGGGGGACGAGAGAGAGCGACTGGGGGGAAGAGAGAGAGCGACTGGGGGGGAAGAGAGAGAGCGACTGGGGGGAAGAGAGAGAGCGACTGGGGGAAGAGAGAGAGCGACTTGGGGGGAAGAGAGAGAGCGACTGGGGGGGAACAGAGAGAGCGACTGGGGGAACAGAGAGAGCGACTGGGGGGTAGAGAGAGCGCGACTGGGGGGGAAGAGAGAGAGCGACTGGGGGGGAAGAGAGAGAGCGACTGGGGGGCAGAGAGCGAGCGACTGGGGGGGAAGGGCGAGAACGACTGGCGGGGAAGAGACAGAGCGACTGGGGGGGAAGAGAGAGAACGACTGGGGGGGAAGAGAGAGAGCGAATGGGTGGGAAGAGATAGAGCGACTGGGGGGAAGAGAGAGAGCGACTGGGGTTGAAGAGAGAGAGCGACTGAGGGGGAAGAGAGAGAGCGACTGGGGGGGAAGAGAGAGAGCGACTGGGGGGAAGTGAGAGAGCGACTGGGGGGGAAGAGATAGAGCGAATGGGGGTGAAGAGAGAGAGCGAATGGGGGGGAAGAGAGAGAGCGACTGGGGGGGAAGAGAGAGCGCGCCTGGGGGGAAGAGAGAGAGCGACTGGGGGGAAGAGAGAGAGCGACTGGTGGGGAAGAGAAAGAGCGACTGGGGGGAAGAGAGAGAGCGACTGGGGGGAAGAGAGAGAGCGACTGGGGCGGAAGAGAGAGAGCGACTGGGGGGGAAGAGTGGGAGCGACTGGGGGGACAGAGAGAGAGCGACTGGGGGGGAAGAGAGAGAGCGACTGAGGGGGAAGAGAGAGAGCGATTGGGGGAAGAGAGAGAACGACTGGGGGGGATGAGAGAGAGCAACTGGATGGGAAGAGAGAGAGCGACTGGGGGGGAAGAGAGAGAGCGACTGGGGGAGAAGAGAGAGAGCGACTGGGGGGGAAGAGAGAGAGCGACTGGGGGGGAAGAGTGAGAGCGACTGGGGGGAAGAGAGAGTGCGACTGGGGGGGAAGAGAGAGAGCGACTGGGGGGGAAGAGAGAGAGCGACTGGGGGGAAGAGAGAGAGCGACTGGGGGGGAAGAGAGAGAGCAACTGGGGGGAAGAGTGAGAGCGACTGGGTTGGAAGAGAGAGAGCGACTGGGGGGGAAGAGAGAGAGCGACTGGGGTTGAAGAGAGAGAGCGACTGGGGGGGAAGAGAGACAGCGACTGGGGGGGAAGAGAGAGAGCGACTGGGGGGAAGAGAGAGAGCGACTTGGGGGGAAGAGAGAGAGCGACTGGGGGGGAACAGAGAGAGCGACTGGGGGAACAGAGAGAGCGACTGGGGGGTAGAGAGAGCGCGACTGGGGGGGAAGAGAGAGAGCGACTGGGGGGGAAGAGAGAGAGCGACTGGGGGGCAGAGAGCGAGCGACTGGGGGGGAAGGGCGAGAACGACTGGCGGGGAAGAGACAGAGCGACTGGGGGGGAAGAGAGAGAACGACTGGGGGGGAAGAGAGAGAGCGACTGGGTGGGAAGAGATAGAGCGACTGGGGGGAAGAGAGAGAGCGACTGGGGTTGAAGAGAGAGAGCGACTGAGGGGGAAGAGAGAGAGCGACTGGGGGGGAAGAGAGAGAGCGACTGGGGGGAAGAGAGAGAGCGACTTGGGGGGAAGAGAGAGAGCGACGGGGGGGAACAGAGAGAGCGACTGCGGGGAACAGAGAGAGCGACTGGGGGGGAAGAGAGAGAGCGACTGGGGGGAAGAGAGGGAGCGACTGGGGGGGAAGGGAGAGAGCGACTGAGGGGAAGAGCGAGAGCGACTGGTGGGGAAGAGAGAGAGCGACTGGGGGGATAAGACAGAGCGACTGGGGGGGAAGAGAGAGAGCGACTGGGGGGGAAGAGAGAGAGGGACTGGGGAGGGAAGAGTGAGTGCGACTGGGGGGACGAGAGAGAGCGCATGGGGGGAAGAGAGAGAGCGACTGGGGGGGAAGAGAGAGAGCGACTGGGGGGAAGAGAGAGAGCGACTGGGGGAAGAGAGAGAGCGACAGGGGGGAAGAAAGCGAGCGACTGGGGGGGAAGAGAGAGATCGACGGCGGGGGAAGAGAGAGAGCGACTGGGGGGGGAAGAGAGAGAGTGACTGGGGGGGAAGAGAGAGAGCGACTGGGGGGGCAGAGAGAGAGCGACTGGGCAGGAAGAGAGTGAGCGACTGGGGGGGAAGAGAGAGAACGACTGGGGGGGAAGAGTGAGAGCGACTGGGTGGGAAGTGAGAGAGCGACTGGGGGGGAAGAGATAGAGCGACTGGGGGTGAAGAGAGAGCGAATGGGGGGGAAGAGAGAGAGCGACTGGGGGGGAAGAGAGAGAGCGCCTGGGGGGAAGAGAGAGAGCGACTGGGGGGAAGAGAGAGAGCGACTGGTGGGGAAGAGAAAGAGCGACTGGGGGGGAAGAGAGAGAGTGACTGGGGGGAAGAGAGAGAGCAACTGGGGGGGAAGAGAGAGAGCGACTGGGGGGGAAGAGATAGAGCGACTGGGAGGGAAGAGAGAGAGCGACTGGGGGGAAGAGAGGGAGAGACTGGGGGGCATGAGAGAGAGCGACGGGGGGGAAGAGAGAGAGCGACTGGGGGGAAGAGGGAGAGCAACTGTGGGGAAGAGAGAGAGCGACTGGGGGGAAGAGAGAGAGCGACTAGGGGTGGAGAGAGAGAGCGACGGGGGGGAAGAGAGAGAGCGATTGGGGGGGAAGAGAGAGAGCGAATGGGGGGGAAGAGAGAGAGCGACTGGGGGGGAAGAGAGAGAGCGACTGGGGGGGAAGAGAGAGAACGACTGGGGGGGAAGAGAGAGAGCGACTGGGTTGGAAGAGAGAGAGCGACTGGGGGGTAAGAGAGAGAGCGACTGGGGTTGAAGAGAGAGAGCGACTGGGGGGGAAGAGAGACAGCGACTGGGGGGGAAGAGAGAGAGCGACTGGGGGGAAGAGAGAGAGCGACTTGGGGGGAAGAGAGAGAGCGACTTGGGGGGAAGAGAGAGAGCGACTGGGGGGGAACAGAGAGAGCGACTGGGGGAACAGAGAGAGCGACTGGGGGGGAAGAGAGAGCGCGACTGGGGGGGAAGAGAGAGAGCGACTGGGGGGGAAGAGAGAGAGCGACTGGGGGGCAGAGAGTGAGCGACTGGGGGGGAAGGGCGAGAACGACTGGCGGGGAAGAGACAGAGCGACTGGGGGGGAAGAGAGAGAACGACTGGGGGGGAAGAGAGAGAGCGACTGGGTGGGAAGTGATAGAGCGACTGGGGGGAAGAGAGAGAGCGACTGGGGTTGAAGAGAGAGAGCGACTGAGGTGGAAGAGAGAGAGCGACTGGGGGGGAAGAGAGAGAGCGACTGGGGGGAAGAGAGAGAGCGAATTGGGGGGAAGAGAGAGAGCGACGGGGGGGAACAGAGAGAGCGACTGCGGGGAACAGAGAGAGCGACTGGGGGGTAAGAGAGAGAGCGACTGGGGGGAAGAGAGAGAGCGACTGGGGAGGAAGGGAGAGAGCGAATGGGGGGAAGAGCGAGAGCGACTGGTGGGGAAGAGAGAGAGCGACTGGGGTGAAAAGACAGAGCGACTGGGGGGAAAGAGAGAGAGCGACTGGGGGGGAAGAGAGAGTGTGACTGGGGGGGAAGAGTGAGTGCGACTGGGGGGGACGAGAGAGAGCGACTGGGGGGAAGAGAGAGAGCGACTGGGGGGGAAGAGAGAGAGCGACTGGGGGGAAGAGAGAGAGCGACTGGGGGAAGAGAGAGAGCGACAGGGGGGAAGAAAGCGAGCGACTGGGGGGGAAGAGAGAGATCGACGGCGGGGGAAGAGAGAGAGCGACTGGGGGGGAAGAGAGAGAGTGACTGGGGGGGAAGAGAGAGAGCGACTGGGGGGGCAGAGAGAGAGCGACTGGGCAGGAAGAGAGTGAGCGACTGGGGGGGAAGAGAGAGAACGACTGGGGGGGAAGAGAGAGAGCGACTGGGTGGGAAGTGAGAGAGCGACTGGAGGGGAAGAGATAGAGCGAATGGGGGTGAAGAGAGAGAGCGAATGGGGGGGAAGAGAGAGAGCGACTGGGGGGGAAGAGAGAGCGCGCCTGGGGTGAAGAGAGAGAGCGACTGGGGGGAAGAGAGAGAGCGACTGGTGGGGAAGAGAAAGAGCGACTGGGGGGAAGAGAGAGAGCGACTGGGGGGAAGAGAGAGAGCGACTGGGGGGGAAGAGAGAGAGCGACTGGGGGGGAAGAGAGAGAGCGACTGGGGGGACAGAGAGAGAGCGACTGGGGGGGAAGACAGAGAGCGACTGAGGGGGAAGAGAGAGAGCGATTGGGGGGAAGAGAGAGAACGACTGGGGTGGATGAGAGAGAGCAACTGGGTGGGAAGAGAGAGAGCGACTGGGGGGGAAGAGAGAGAGCGACTGGGGGAGAAGAGAGAGAGCGACTGGGGGGGAAGAGAGAGAGCGACTGGGGGGAAGAGTGAGAGCGACTGGGGGGAAGAGAGAGTGCGACTGGGGGGGAAGAGAGAGAGCGACTGGGGGGGAAGAGAGAGAGCGACTGGGGGGAAGAGAGAGAGCGACTGGGGGGGAAGAGAGAGAGCAACTGGGGGGAAGAGAGAGAGCGACTGGGTTGGAAGAGAGACAGCGACTGGGGGGGAAGAGAGAGAGCGACTGGGGGGAAGAGAGAGAGCGACTGGGGGGGAAGAGAGAGAGCGACTGGGGGGAAGAGAGAGAGCGACTTGGGGGGAAGAGAGAGAGCGACTTGGGGGGAAGAGAGAGAGCGACTGGGGGGGAACAGAGAGAGCGACTGGGGGAACAGAGAGAGCGACTGGGGGGTAGAGAGAGCGCGACTGGGGGGGAAGAGAGAGAGCGACTGGGGGGGAAGAGAGAGAGCGACTGGGGGGCAGAGAGCGAGCGACTGGGGGGGAAGGGCGAGAACGACTGGCGGGGAAGAGACAGAGCGACTGGGGGGGAAGAGAGAGAACGACTGGGGGGGAAGAGAGAGAGCGACTGGGTGGGAAGAGATAGAGCGACTGGGGGGAAGAGAGAGAGCGACTGGGGTTGAAGAGAGAGAGCGACTGAGGGGGAAGAGAGAGAGCGACTGGGGGGGAAGAGAGAGAGCGACTGGGGGGAAGAGAGAGAGCGACTTGGGGGGAAGAGAGAGAGCGACGGGGGGGAAGAGAGAGAGCGACTGCGGGGAACAGAGAGAGCGACTGGGGGGGAAGAGAGAGAGCGACTGGGGGGAAGAGAGAGAGCGACTGGGGGGGAAGGGAGAGAGCGACTGAGGGGAAGAGCGAGAGCGACTGGTGGGGAAGAGAGAGAGCGACTGGGGGGATAAGACAGAGTGACTGGGGGGGAAGAGAGAGAGCGACTGGGGGGGAAGAGAGAGAGTGACTGGGGAGGGAAGAGTGAGTGCGACTGGGGGGGACGAGAGAGAGCGACTGCGGGGAAGAGAGAGAGCGACTGGGGGGGAAGAGAGAGAGCGACTGGGGGGAAGAGAGAGAGCGACTGGGGGAAGAGAGAGAGCGACAGGGGGGAAGAAAGCGAGCGACTGGGGGGGAAGAGAGAGATCGACGGCGGGGGAAGAGAGAGAGCGACTGGGGGGGGAAGAGAGAGAGTGACTGGGGGGGAAGAGAGAGAGCGACTGGGGGGGCAGAGAGAGAGCGACTGGGCAGGAAGAGAGTGAGCGACTGGGGGGGAAGAGAGAGAACGACTGGGGGAAGAAGAGAGTGACTGGGGGGAAGTGAGAGAGCAACTGGGGGGGAAGAGAGAGAGCGACTGGGGGGGAAGAGAGAGAGCGACTGGGGGGGAAGAGAGAGAGCGACTCGGGGGAAGAGAGAGAGTGATTGGGGGGAACAGAGAGAGCGACTGGGGGGGAAGAGAGAGAGCGACTGGGGGGGAAGAGAGAGCGCGACTGCGGGGGAATAGAGAGAGCGACTGGGGGGGAAGAGAGAGAGCGACTGGGAGGGAAGAGAGAGAGCGACTGGGGGGCAGAGTGTGAGCGACTGGGGGGGAAGAGCGAGAGCGACTGGGTGGGAAGAGAGAGAGCGACTGGGGGGGAAGAGAGAGAGCGACTGGGGGGAAGAGAGAGAGCGACTGGGGGGGAAGGGAGAGAGCGACTGGGGGGAAGAGCGAGAGCGACTGGTGGGGAAGAGAGAGAGCGACTGGGGGGAAGAGAGAGAGCGACTGGAGGAAGAGAGAGAGCGACAGGGGGGAAGAAAGCGAGCGACTGGGGGGGAAGAGAGAGATCGACGGCGGGGGAAGAGAGAGAGCGACTGGGGGGGAAGAGAGAGAGTGACTGGGGGGGAAGACAGAGAGCGACTGGGGGGGCAGAGAGAGAGCGACTGGGCAGGAAGAGAGTGAGCGACTGGGGGGGAAGAGAGAGAACGACTGGGCGGGAAGAGAGAGAGCGACTGGAGGAAGAGAGAGAGCGACAGGGGGGAAGAAAGCGAGCGACTGGGGGGGAAGAGAGAGATCGACGGCGGGGGAAGAGAGAGAGCGACAGGGGGGAAGAAAGCGAGCGACTGGGGGGGAAGAGAGAGATCGACGGCGGGGGAAGAGAGAGAGCGACTGGGGGGGAAGAGAGAGAGTGACTGGGGGGGAAGACAGAGAGCGACTGGGGGGGCAGAGAGAGAGCGACTGGGCAGGAAGAGAGTGAGCGACTGGGGGGGAAGAGAGAGAACGACTGGGCGGGAAGAGAGAGAGCGACTGGGTGGGAAGTGAGAGAGAGACTGGGGGGGGAAGAGAGGGAGTGACTGGGGGGGAAGAGAGGGAGCGACTGTGGGGGAAGAGAGTGAGCGACTGGGGGGGAAGAGAGAGAGCGACTGAGGGGGAAGAGAGAGAGCGACTGGGGGGGAAGAGAGAGAGCGACTGGGGGGGAAGAGAGAGAGCGACTGGGGGGGAAGAGAGAGAGCGACTGGGGGGGAAGAGAGACAGCGAATGGGGGGGAAGAGAGAGAGTGACTGGAGGGGAAGAGTGAGAGCGACTGGGGGGACAGAGAGAGAGCGACTGGGGGGGAAGAGAGAGAGCGACTGAGGGGGAAGAGAGAGAGCGATTGTGGGGGAAGAGAGAGAACGACTGGGGGGGATGAGAGAGAGCAACTGGGTGGGAAGAGAGAGAGCGACTGGTGGGGAAGAGAGAGAGCGACTGGGGGAGAAGAGAGACAGCGACTGGGGGGGAAGAGAGAGAGTGACTGGGGGGGGAAGAGAGAGAGCGACTGGAGGGGTAGAGAGACAGCGAATGGGGGGGAAGAGAGAGAGCGCCTGGAGGAAGAGAGAGAGCGACTTGGGGGGAAGAGAGAGAGCGACTGGGGGGGAACAGAGCGAGCGACTGCGGGGAACAGAGACAGCGACTGGGGGGGAAGAGAGAGAGCGACTGGGGGGAAGAGAGAGAGTGACTGGGGGGGAAGAGAGAGAGCGACTGGGGGGGCAGAGAGAGAGCGACTGGGCAGGAAGAGAGTGAGCGACTGGGGTGAAGAGAGAGAACGACTGGGGGGGAAGAGAGAGAGCGACTGGGTGGGAAGTGAGAGAGCGACTGGGGGGGAAGAGATAGAGCGAATGGGGGTGAAGAGAGAGAGCGAATGGGGGGGAAGAGAGAGAGCGACTGGGGGGGAAGAGAGAGCGCGCCTGGGGTGAAGAGAGAGAGCGACTGGGGGGAAGAGAGAGAGCGACTGGTGGGGAAGAGAAAGAGCGACTGGGGGGAAGAGAGAGAGCGACTGGGGGGAAGAGAGAGAGCGACTGGGGGGGAAGAGAGAGAGCGACTGGGGGGGAAGAGAGAGAGCGACTGGGGGGACAGAGAGAGAGCGACTGGGGGGGAAGACAGAGAGCGACTGAGGGGGAAGAGAGAGAGCGATTGGGGGGAAGAGAGAGAACGACTGGGGGGGATGAGAGAGAGCAACTGGGTGGGAAGAGAGAGAGCGACTGGGGGGGAAGAGAGAGAGCGACTGGGGGAGAAGAGAGAGAGCGACTGGGGGGGAAGAGAGAGAGCGACTGGGGGGGAAGAGTGAGAGCGACTGGGGGGAATAGAGAGTGCGACTGGGGGGGAAGAGAGAGAGCGACTGGGGGGGAAGAGAGAGAGCGACTGGGGGGAAGAGAGAGAGCGACTGGGGGGGAAGAGAGAGAGCAACTGGGGGGAAGAGAGAGAGCGACTGGGTTGGAAGAGAGACAGCGACTGGGGGGGAAGAGAGAGAGCGACTGGGGGGAAGAGAGAGAGCGACTGCGGGGGAAGAGAGAGAGCGACTGGGGGGAAGAGAGAGAGCGACTTGGGGGGAAGAGAGAGAGCGACTTGGGGGGAAGAGAGAGAGCGACTGGGGGGGAACAGAGAGAGCGACTGGGGGAACAGAGAGAGCGACTGGGGGGTAGAGAGAGCGCGACTGGGGGGGAAGAGAGTGAGCGACTGGGGGGGAAGAGAGAGAGCGACTGGGGGGCAGAGAGCGAGCGACTGGGGGGGAAGGGCGAGAACGACTGGCGGGGAAGAGACAGAGCGACTGGGGGGGAAGAGAGAGAACGACTGGGGGGGAAGAGAGAGAGCGACTGGGTGGGAAAAGATAGAGCGACTGGGGGGAAGAGAGAGAGCGACTGAGGGGGAAGAGAGAGAGCGACTGGGGGGAAGAGAGAGAGCGACTGGGGGGAAGAGAGAGAGCGACTTGGGGGGAAGAGAGAGAGCGACGGGGGGGAACAGAGAGAGCGACTGCGGGGAACAGAGAGAGCGACTGGGGGGGAAGAGAGAGAGCGACTGGGGGGAAGAGAGAGAGCGACTGGGGGGGAAGGGAGAGAGCGACTGAGGGGAAGAGCGAGAGCGACTGGTGGGGAAGAGAGAGAGCGACTGGGGGGATAAGACAGAGCGACTGGGGGGGAAGAGAGAGAGCGACTGGGGGGGAAGAGAGAGAGTGACTGGGGAGGGAAGAGTGAGTGCGGCTGGGGGGGACGAGAGAGAGCGACTGGGGGGAAGAGAGAGAGCGACTGGGGGGGAAGAGAGAGAGCGACTGGGGGGAAGAGAGAGAGCGACTGGGGGAAGAGAGAGAGCGACTTGGGGGGAAGAGAGAGAGCGACTGGGGGGGAACAGAGAGAGCGACTGGGGGAACAGAGAGAGCGACTGGGGGGTAGAGAGAGCGCGACTGGGGGGGAAGAGAGAGAGCGACTGGGGGGGAAGAGAGAGAGCGACTGGGGGGCAGAGAGCGAGCGACTGGGGGGGAAGGGCGAGAACGACTGGCGGGGAAGAGACAGAGCGACTGGGGGGGAAGAGAGAGAACGACTGGGGGGGAAGAGAGAGAGCGACTGGGTGGGAAGAGATAGAGCGACTGGGGGGAAGAGAGAGAGCGACTGGGGTTGAAGAGAGAGAGCGACTGAGGGGGAAGAGAGAGAGCGACTGGGGGGGAAGAGAGAGAGCGACTGGGGGGAAGAGAGAGAGCGACTTGGGGGGAAGAGAGAGAGCGACGGGGGGGAACAGAGAGAGCGACTGCGGGGAACAGAGAGAGCGACTGGGGGGGAAGAGAGAGAGCGACTGGGGGGAAGAGAGAGAGCGACTGGGGGGGAAGGGAGAGAGCGACTGGTGGGGAAGAGAGAGAGCGACTGGGGGGATAAGACAGAGCGACTGGGGGGGAAGAGAGAGAGCGACTGGGGGGGAAGAGAGAGAGTGACTGGGGAGGGAAGAGTGAGTGCGACTGGGGGGGACGAGAGAGAGCGACTGGGGGGAAGAGAGAGAGCGACTGGGGGGGAAGAGAGAGAGCGACTGGGGGGAAGAGAGAGAGCGACTGGGGGAAGAGAGAGAGCGACAGGGGGGAAGAAAGCGAGCGACTGGGGGGGAAGAGAGAGATCGACGGCGGGGGAAGAGAGAGAGCGACTGGGGGGGGAAGAGAGAGAGTGACTGGGGGGGAAGAGAGAGAGCGACTGGGGGGGCAGAGAGAGAGCGACTGGGCAGGAAGAGAGTGAGCGACTGGGGGGGAAGAGAGAGAACGACTGGGGGAAGAAGAGAGTGACTGGGGGGAAGTGAGAGAGCAACTGGGGGGGAAGAGAGAGAGCGACTGGGGGGGAAGAGAGAGAGCGACTCGGGGGGAAGAGAGAGAGCGACTCGGGGGAAGAGAGAGAGTGATTGCGGGGAACAGAGAGAGCGACTGGGGGGGAAGAGAGAGAGCGACTGGGGGGGAAGAGAGAGCGCGACTGCGGGGGAATAGAGAGAGCGACTGGGGGGGAAGAGAGAGAGCGACTGGGAGGGAAGAGAGAGAGCGACTGGGGGGCAGAGTGTGAGCGACTGGGGGGGAAGAGCGAGAGCGACTGGGTGGGAAGAGAGAGAGCGACTGGGGGGAAGAGTGAGAGCGACTGGGGGGGAAGAGAGAGAGCGACTGGGGGGAAGAGAGAGAGCGACTGGGGGGAAGGGAGAGAGCGACTGGGGGGGAAGAGAGAGAGTGACTGGAGGGAAGAGACAGAGCGACTGGGGGGGAAGAGATAGAGCGACTTGGGGGTAAGAGAGAGAGCGACTGGGGGGGAAGAGACAGAGCGACTGGTGGGAAGAGAGAGAGCGACTGTGGGGGAAGAGAGAGAGCGACTGGGGGAAGAGAGAGAGCGACTGGGGGGAAGAGAGAGAGCGACTGGGGGGGAAGAGAGAGAGTGACTGGGGGGAAGAGAGAGAGCAACTGGGGGGAAGAGAGAGAGCGACTGGGGGGGAAGAGATAGAGCGACTGGGGGGGGAAGAGAGAGAGCGACTGGGGGGAAGAGAGGGAGAGACTGGGGGGGATGAGAGAGAGCGATGGGGGGGAAGAGAGAGAGCGACTGGGGGTACAGAGAGAGCGACGGGGGGGAAGAGGGAGAGCGACTAGGGTGAAGAGAGAGAGCGACTGGGGTGGAAGAGAGAGAGCGACTGGGGGGAAGAGAGAGAGCGACTGGGGGGGAAGAGAGAGAGCGACTGGGGGGGAAGAGAGAGAGCGACTGGGGGGACAGAGAGAGAGCGACTGGGGGGGAAGACAGAGAGCGACTGAGGGGGAAGAGAGAGAGCGATTGGGGGGAAGAGAGAGAACGACTGGGGGGGATGAGAGAGAGCAACTGGGTGGGAAGAGAGAGAGCGACTGGGGGGGAAGAGAGAGAGCGACTGGGGGAGAAGAGAGAGAGCGACTGGGGGGGAAGAGAGTGAGCGACTGGGGGGAAGAGTGAGAGCGACTGGGGGGAAGAGAGAGTGCGACTGGGGGGGAAGAGAGGGAGCGACTGGGGGGGAAGAGAGAGAGCGACTGGGGGGAAGAGAGAGAGCGACTGGGGGGGAAGAGAGAGAGCAACTGGGGGGAAGAGAGAGAGCGACTGGGTTGGAAGAGAGACAGCGACTGGGGGGGAAGAGAGAGAGCGACTGGGGGGAAGAGAGAGAGCGACTGGGGGGGAAGAGAGAGAGCGACTGGGGGGAAGAGAGAGAGCGACTTGGGGGGAAGAGAGAGAGCGACTTGGGGGGAAGAGAGAGAGCGACTGGGGGGGAACAGAGAGAGCGACTGGGGGAACAGAGAGAGCGACTGGGGGGTAGAGAGAGCGCGACTGGGGGGGAAGAGAGAGAGCGACTGGGGGGGAAGAGAGAGAGCGACTGGGGGGCAGAGAGCGAGCGACTGGGGGGGAAGGGCGAGAACGACTGGCGGGGAAGAGACAGAGCGACTGGGGGGGAAGAGAGAGAACGACTGGGGGGGAAGAGAGAGAGCGACTAGGTGGGAAGAGATAGAGCGACTGGGGGGAAGAGAGAGAGCGACTGGGGTTGAAGAGAGAGAGCGACTGAGGGGGAAGAGAGAGAGCGACTGGGGGGGAAGAGAGAGAGCGACTGGGGGGAAGAGAGAGAGCGACTTGGGGGGAAGAGAGAGAGCGACGGGGGGGAACAGAGAGAGCGACTGCGGGGAACAGAGAGAGCGACTGGGGGGGAAGAGAGAGAGCGACTGGGGGGGAAGGGAGAGAGCGACTGAGGGGAAGAGCGAGAGCGACTGGTGGGGAAGAGAGAGAGCGACTGGGGGGAAAAGACAGAGCGACTGGGGGGGAAGAGAGAGAGCGACTGGGGGGGAAGAGAGAGAGTGACTGGGGAGGGAAGAGTGAGTGCGACTGGGGGGGACGAGAGAGAGCGACTGGGGGGAAGAGAGAGAGCGACTGGGGGGGAAGAGAGAGAGCGACTGGGGGGAAGAGAGAGAGCGACTGGGGGAAGAGAGAGAGCGACAGGGGGGAAGAAAGCGAGCGACTGGGGGGGAAGAGAGAGATCGACGGCGGGGGAAGAGAGAGAGCGACTGGGGGGGGAAGAGAGAGAGTGACTGGGGGGGAAGAGAGAGAGCGACTGGGGGGGCAGAGAGAGAGCGACTGGGCAGGAAGAGAGTGAGCGACTGGGGGGGAAGAGAGAGAACGACTGGGGGAAGAAGAGAGTGACTGGGGGGAAGTGAGAGAGCAACTGGGGGGGAAGAGAGAGAGCGACTGGGGGGGAAGAGAGAGAGCGACTGGGGGGAAGAGAGAGAGCGACTCGGGGGAAGAGAGAGAGTGATTGGGGGGAACAGAGAGAGCGACTGGGGGGGAAGAGAGAGAGCGACTGGGGGGGAAGAGAGAGCGCGACTGCGGGGGAATAGAGAGAGCGACTGGGGGGGAAGAGAGAGAGCGACTGGGAGGGAAGAGAGAGAGCGACTGGGGGGCAGAGTGTGAGCGACTGGGGGGGAAGAGCGAGAGCGACTGGGTGGGAAGAGAGAGAGCGACTGGGGGGGAAGAGAGAGAGCGACTGGGGGGAAGAGATAGAGCGACTGGGGGGGAAGGGAGAGAGCGACTGGGGGGAAGAGCGAGAGCGACTGGTGGGGAAGAGAGAGAGCGACTGGGGGGAAAAGACAGAGCGACTGGGGGGGAAGAGAGAGAGCGACTGGGGGGGAAGAGAGAGAGTGACTGGGGGGGGAAGAGTGAGTGCGACTGGGGGGGAAGAGAGAGAGCGACTGGGGGGAAGAGAGAGAGCGACTGGAGGAAGAGAGAGAGCGACAGGGGGGAAGAAAGTGAGCGACTGGGGGGGAAGAGAGAGATCGACGGCGGGGGAAGAGAGAGAGCGACTGGGGGGGAAGAGAGAGAGTGACTGGGGGGGAAGACAGAGAGCGACTGGGGGGGCAGAGAGAGAGCGACTGGGCAGGAAGAGAGTGAGCGACTGGGGGGGAAGAGAGAGAACGACTGGGCGGGAAGAGAGAGAGCGACTGGGTGGGAAGTGAGAGAGAGACTGGGGGGGGAAGAGAGGGAGTGACTGGGGGGGAAGAGAGGGAGCGACTGTGGGGGAAGAGAGTGAGCGACTGGGGGGGAAGAGAGAGAGCGACTGAGGGGGAAGAGAGAGAGCGACTGGGGGGAAGAGAGAGAGCGACTGGGGGGGAAGAGAGAGAGCGACTGGGGGGGAAGAGAGAGAGCGACTGGGGGGGAAGAGAGACAGCGAATGGGGGGGAAGAGAGAGAGTGACTGGAGGGGAAGAGTGAGAGCGACTGGGGGGACAGAGAGAGAGCGACTGGGGGGGAAGAGAGAGAGCGACTGGGGGGATAAGACAGAGCGACTGGGGGGGAAGAGAGAGAGCGACTGGGGGGGAAGAGAGAGAGTGACTGGGGAGGGAAGAGTGAGTGCGACTGGGGGGGACGAGAGAGAGCGACTGGGGGGAAGAGAGAGAGCGACTGGGGGGGAAGAGAGAGAGCGACTGGGGGGAAGAGAGAGAGCGACTGGGGGAAGAGAGAGAGCGACAGGGGGGAAGAAAGCGAGCGACTGGGGGGGAAGAGAGAGATCGACGGCGGGGGAAGAGAGAGAGCGACTGGGGGGGGAAGAGAGAGAGTGACTGGGGGGGAAGAGAGAGAGCGACTGGGGGGGCAGAGAGAGAGCGACTGGGCAGGAAGAGAGTGAGCGACTGGGGGGGAAGAGAGAGAACGACTGGGGGAAGAAGAGAGTGACTGGGGGGAAGTGAGAGAGCAACTGGGGGGGAAGAGAGAGAGCGACTGGGGGGGAAGAGAGAGAGCGACTGGGGGGGAAGAGAGAGAGCGACTCGGGGGAAGAGAGAGAGTGATTGGGGGGAACAGAGAGAGCGACTGGGGGGGAAGAGAGAGAGCGACTGGGGGGGAAGAGAGAGCGCGACTGCGGGGGAATAGAGAGAGCGACTGGGGGGGAAGAGAGAGAGCGACTGGGAGGGAAGAGAGAGAGCGACTGGGGGGCAGAGTGTGAGCGACTGGGGGGGAAGAGCGAGAGCGACTGGGTGGGAAGAGAGAGAGCGACTGGGGGGGAAGAGAGAGAGCGACTGGGGGGAAGAGATAGAGCGACTGGGGGGGAAGGGAGAGAGCGACTGGGGGGAAGAGCGAGAGCGACTGGTGGGGAAGAGAGAGAGCGACTGGGGGGAAAAGACAGAGCGACTGGGGGGGAAGAGAGAGAGCGACTGGGGGGGAAGAGAGAGAGTGACTGGGGGGGGAAGAGTGAGTGCGACTGGGGGGGAAGAGAGAGAGCGACTGGGGGGAAGAGAGAGAGCGACTGGAGGAAGAGAGAGAGCGACAGGGGGGAAGAAAGTGAGCGACTGGGGGGGAAGAGAGAGATCGACGGCGGGGGAAGAGAGAGAGCGACTGGGGGGGAAGAGAGAGAGTGACTGGGGGGGAAGACAGAGAGCGACTGGGGGGGCAGAGAGAGAGCGACTGGGCAGGAAGAGAGTGAGCGACTGGGGGGGAAGAGAGAGAACGACTGGGCGGGAAGAGAGAGAGCGACTGGGTGGGAAGTGAGAGAGAGACTGGGGGGGGAAGAGAGGGAGTGACTGGGGGGGAAGAGAGGGAGCGACTGTGGGGGAAGAGAGTGAGCGACTGGGGGGGAAGAGAGAGAGCGACTGAGGGGGAAGAGAGAGAGCGACTGGGGGGAAGAGAGAGAGCGACTGGGGGGGAAGAGAGAGAGCGACTGGGGGGGAAGAGAGAGAGCGACTGGGGGGGAAGAGAGACAGCGAATGGGGGGGAAGAGAGAGAGTGACTGGAGGGGAAGAGTGAGAGCGACTGGGGGGACAGAGAGAGAGCGACTGGGGGGGAAGAGAGAGAGCGACTGAGGGGGAAGAGAGAGAGCGATTGTGGGGGAAGAGAGAGAACGACTGGGGGGGATGAGAGAGAGCAACTGGGTGGGAAGAGAGAGAGCGACTGGTGGGGAAGAGAGAGAGCGACTGGGGGAGAAGAGAGAGAGCGACTGGGGGGGAAGAGAGAGAGTGACTGGGGGGGGAAGAGAGAGAGCGACTGGAGGGGTAGAGAGACAGCGAATGGGGGGGAAGAGAGAGAGCGCCTGGAGGAAGAGAGAGAGTGACTTGGGGGGAAGAGAGAGAGCGACTGGGGGGGAACAGAGAGAGCGACTGCGGGGAACAGAGACAGCGACTGGGGGGGAAGAGAGAGAGCGACTGGGGGGAAGAGAGAGAGTGACTGGGGGGGAAGAGAGAGAGCGACTGGGGGGGCAGAGAGAGAGCGACTGGGCAGGAAGAGAGTGAGCGACTGGGGTGAAGAGAGAGAACGACTGGGGGGGAAGAGAGAGAGCGACTGGGTGGGAAGTGAGAGAGCGACTGGGGGGGAAGAGATAGAGCGAATGGGGGTGAAGAGAGAGAGCGAATGGGGGGGAAGAGAGAGAGCGACTGGGGGGGAAGAGAGAGCGCGCCTGGGGTGAAGAGAGAGAGCGACTGGGGGGAAGAGAGAGAGCGACTGGTGGGGAAGAGAAAGAGCGACTGGGGGGAAGAGAGAGAGCGACTGGGGGGAAGAGAGAGTGCGACTGGGGGGGAAGAGAGAGAGCGACTGGGGGGGAAGAGAGAGAGCGACTGGGGGGAAGAGAGAGAACGACTGGGGGGGAAGAGAGAGAGCGACTGGGGGGGAAGAGAGAGAGCGACTGGGGGGGAAGAGTGAGAGCGACTGGGGGGAAGAGAGAGTGCGACTGGGGGGGAAGAGAGAGAGCGACTGGGGGGGAAGAGAGAGAGCGACTGGGGGGAAGAGAGAGAGCGACTGGGGGGGAAGAGAGAGAGCAACTGGGGGGAAGAGAGAGAGCGACTGGGTTGGAAGAGAGACAGCGACTGGGGGGGAAGAGAGAGAGCGACTGGGGGGAAGACAGAGAGCGACTGCGGGGGAAGAGAGAGAGCGACTGGGGGGAAGAGAGAGAGCGACTTGGGGGGAAGAGAGAGAGCAACTTGGGGGGAAGAGAGAGAGCGACTGGGGGGGAACAGAGAGAGCGACTGGGGGAACAGAGAGAGCGACTGGGGGGTAGAGAGAGCGCGACTGGGGGGGAAGAGAGAGAGCGACTGGGGGGGAAGAGAGAGAGCGACTGGGGGGCAGAGAGCGAGCGACTGGGGGGGAAGGGCGAGAACGACTGGCGGGGAAGAGACAGAGCGACTGGGGGGGAAGAGAGAGAACGACTGGGGGGGAAGAGAGAGAGCGACTGGGTGGGAAAAGATAGAGCGACTGGGGGGAAAAGAGAGAGCGACTGGGGTTGAAGAGAGAGAGCGACTGAGGGGGAAGAGAGAGAGCGACTGGGGGGAAGAGAGAGAGCGACTGGGGGGAAGAGAGAGAGCGACTTGGGGGGAAGAGAGAGAGCGACGGGGGGGAACAGAGAGAGCGACTGCGGGGAACAGAGAGAGCGACTGGGGGGGAAGAGAGAGAGCGACTGGGGGGAAGAGAGAGAGCGACTGGGGGGGAAGGGAGAGAGCGACTGAGGGGAAGAGCGAGAGCGACTGGTGGGGAAGAGAGAGAGCGACTGGGGGGATAAGACAGAGCGACTGGGGGGGAAGAGAGAGAGCGACTGGGGGGGAAGAGAGAGAGTGACTGGGGAGGGAAGAGTGAGTGCGGCTGGGGGGGACGAGAGAGAGCGACTGGGGGGAAGAGAGAGAGCGACTGGGGGGGAAGAGAGAGAGCGACTGGGGGGAAGAGAGAGAGCGACTGGGGGAAGAGAGAGAGCGACTTGGGGGGAAGAGAGAGAGCGACTGGGGGGGAACAGAGAGAGCGACTGGGGGAACAGAGAGAGCGACTGGGGGGTAGAGAGAGCGCGACTGGGGGGGAAGAGAGAGAGCGACTGGGGGGGAAGAGAGAGAGCGACTGGGGGGCAGAGAGCGAGCGACTGGGGGGGAATGGCGAGAACGACTGGCGGGGAAGAGACAGAGCGACTGGGGGGGAAGAGAGAGAACGACTGGGGGGGAAGAGAGAGAGCGACTGGGTGGGAAGAGATAGAGCGACTGGGGGGAAGAGAGAGAGCGACTGGGGTTGAAGAGAGAGAGCGACTGAGGGGGAAGAGAGAGAGCGACTGGTGGGGAAGAGAGAGAGCGACTGGGGGGAAGAGAGAGAGCGACTTGGGGGGAAGAGAGAGAGCGACGGGGGGGACCAGAGAGAGCGACTGCGGGGAACAGAGAGAGCGACTGGGGGGGAAGAGAGAGAGCGACTGGGGGGAAGAGAGAGAGCGACTGGGGGGGAAGGGAGAGAGCGACTGGTGGGGAAAAGAGAGAGCGACTGGGGGGATAAGACAGAGCGACTGGGGGGGAAGAGAGAGAGCGACTGGGGGGGAAGAGAGAGAGTGACTGGGGAGGGAAGAGTGAGTGCGACTGGGGGGGACGAGAGAGAGCGACTGGGGGGAAGAGAGAGAGCGACTGGGGGGGAAGAGAGAGAGCGACTGGGGGGAAGAGAGAGAGCGACTGGGGGAAGAGAGAGAGCGACAGGGGGGAAGAAAGCGAGCGACTGGGGGGGAAGAGAGAGATCGACGGCGGGGGAAGAGAGAGAGCGACTGGGGGGGGAAGAGAGAGAGTGACTGGGGGGGAAGAGAGAGAGCGACTGGGGGGGCAGAGAGAGAGCGACTGGGCAGGAAGAGAGTGAGCGACTGGGGGGGAAGAGAGAGAACGACTGGGGGAAGAAGAGAGTGACTGGGGGGAAGTGAGAGAGCAACTGGGGGGGAAGAGAGAGATCGACTGGGGGGGAAGAGAGAGCGCGCCTGGGGTGAAGAGAGAGAGCGACTGGGGGGAAGAGAGAGAGCGACTGGTGGGGAAGAGAAAGAGCGACTGGGGGGAAGAGAGAGAGCGACTGGGGGGAAGAGAGAGAGCGACTGGGGGGGAAGAGAGAGAGCGACTGGGGGGGAAGAGAGAGAGCGACTGGGGGGACAGAGAGAGAGCGACTGGGGGGGAAGACAGAGAGCGACTGAGGGGGAAGAGAGAGAGCGATTGGGGGGAAGAGAGAGAACGACTGGGGGGGATGAGAGAGAGCAACTGGGTGGGAAGAGAGAGAGCGACTGGGGGGGAAGAGAGAGAGCGACTGGGGGAGAAGAGAGAGAACGACTGGGGGGGAAGAGAGAGAGCGACTGGGGGGGAAGAGTGAGAGCGACTGGGGGGAAGAGAGAGTGCGACTGGGGGGGAAGAGAGAGAGCGACTGGGGGGGAAGAGAGAGAGCGACTGGGGGGAAGAGAGAGAGCGACTGGGGGGGAAGAGAGAGAGCAACTGGGGGAAGAGAGAGAGCGACTGGGTTGGAAGAGAGACAGCGACTGGGGGGGAAGAGAGAGAGCGACTGGGGGGAAGAGAGAGAGCGACTGGGGGGGAAGAGAGAGAGCGACTGGGGGGAAGAGAGAGAGCGACTTGGGGGGAAGAGAGAGAGCGACTTGGGGGGAAGAGAGAGAGCGACTGGGGGGGAACAGAGAGAGCGACTGGGGGAACAGAGAGAGCGACTGGGGGGTAGAGAGAGCGCGACTGGGGGGGAAGAGAGAGAGCGACTGGGGGGGAAGAGAGAGAGCGACTGGGGGGCAGAGAGCGAGCGACTGGGGGGGAAGGGCGAGAACGACTGGCGGGGAAGAGACAGAGCGACTGGGGGGGAAGAGAGAGAACGACTGGAGGGGAAGAGAGAGAGCGACTGGGTGGGAAGAGATAGAGCGACTGGGGGGAAGAGAGAGAGCTACTGGGGTTGAAGAGAGAGAGCGACTGAGGGGGAAGAGAGAGAGCGACTGGGGGGAAGAGAGAGAGCGACTGGGGGAAGAGAGAGAGCGACTTGGGGGGAAGAGAGAGAGCGACGGGGGGGAACAGAGAGAGCGACTGCGGGGAACAGAGAGAGCGACTGGGGGGGAAGAGAGAGAGCGACTGGGGGGAAGAGAGAGAGCGACTGGGGGGGAAGGGAGAGAGCGACTGAGGGGAAGAGCGAGAGCGACTGGTGGGGAAGAGAGAGAGCGACTGGGGGATAAGACAGAGCGACTGGGGGGGAAGAGAGAGAGCGACTGGGGGGGAAGAGAGAGAGTGACTGGGGAGGGAAGAGTGAGTGCGACTGGGGGGGACGAGAGAGAGCGACTGGGGGGAAGAGAGAGAGCGACTGGGGGGGAAGAGAGAGAGCGACTGGGGGGAAGAGAGAGAGCGACTGGGGGAAGAGAGAGAGCGACAGGGGGGAAGAAAGCGAGCGACTGGGGGGGAAGAGAGAGATCGACGGCGGGGGAAGAGAGAGAGCGACTGGGGGGGGAAGAGAGAGAGTGACTGGGGGGGAAGAGAGAGAGCGACTGGGGGGGCAGAGAGAGAGCGACTGGGCAGGAAGAGAGTGAGCGACTGAGGGGGAAGAGAGAGAACGACTGGGGGAAGAAGAGAGTGAATGGGGGGAAGTGAGAGAGCAACTGGGGGGGAAGAGAGAGAGCGACTGGGGGGGAAGAGAGAGAGCGACTGGGGGGGAAGAGAGAGAGCGACTCGGGGGAAGAGAGAGAGTGATTGGGGGAACAGAGAGAGCGACTGGGGGGGAAGAGAGAGAGCGACTGGGGGGGAAGAGAGAGCGCGACTGCGGGGGAATAGAGAGAGCGACTGGGGGGGAAGAGAGAGAGCGACTGGGAGGGAAGAGAGAGAGCGACTGGGGGGCAGAGTGTGAGCGACTGGGGGGAAGAGCGAGAGCGACTGGGTGGGAAGAGAGAGAGCGACTGGGGGGAAGAGTGAGAGCGACTGGGGGGGAAGAGAGAGAGCGACTGGGGGGAAGAGAGAGAGCGACTGGGGGGAAGGGAGAGAGCGACTGGGGGGGAAGAGAGAGAGTGACTGGAGGGAAGAGACAGAGCGACTGGGGGGGAAGAGAGAGAGCGACTTGGGGGTAAGAGAGAGAGCGACTGGGGGGGAAGAGACAGAGCGACTGGGGGGAAGGGAGAGAGCGACTGTGGGGGAAGAGAGAGAGCGACTGGGGGAAGAGAGAGAGCGACTGGGGGGAAGAGAGAGAGCAAAACTGGGGGGAAGAGAGAGAGCGACTGGGGGGGAAGAGATAGAGCGACTGGGGGGGGAAGAGAGAGAGCGACTGGGGGGAAGAGAGGGAGAGACTGGGGGGGATGAGAGAGAGCGACTGAGGGGGAAGAGAGAGAGCGACTGGGGGGGAAGAGAGAGAGCGACTGGGGGGGAAGAGAGAGAGCGACTGGGGGGGAAGAGAGAGAGCGACTGGGGGGGAAGAGAGACAGTGAATGGGGGGGAAGAGAGAGAGTGACTGGAGGGGAAGAGTGAGAGCGACTGGGGGGACAGAGAGAGAGCGACTGGGGGGGAAGAGAGAGAGCGACTGAGGGGGAAGAGAGAGAGCGATTGTGGGGGAAGAGAGAGAACGACTGGGGGGGATGAGAGAGAGCAACTGGGTGGGAAGAGAGAGAGCGACTGGTGGGGAAGAGAGAGAGCGACTGGGGGAGAAGAGAGAGAGCGACTGGGGGGGAAGAGAGAGAGTGACTGGGGGGGGAAGAGAGAGAGCGACTGGAGGGGTAGAGAGACAGCGAATGGGGGGGAAGAGAGAGAGCGCCTGGAGGAAGAGAGAGAGCGACTTGGGGGGAAGAGAGAGAGCGACTGGGGGGGAACAAAGAGAGCGACTGCGGGGAACAGAGACAGCGACTGGGGGGGAAGAGAGAGAGCGACTGGGGGGAAGAGAGAGAGTGACTGGGGGGGAAGAGAGAGAGCGACTGGGGGGGCAGAGAGAGAGCGACTGGGCAGGAAGAGAGTGAGCGACTGGGGGGGAAGAGAGAGAACGACTGAGGGGGAAGAGAGAGAGCGATTGGGGGGAAGAGAGAGAACGACTGGGGGGGATGAGAGAGAGCAACTGGGTGGGAAGAGAGAGAGCGACTGGGGGGGAAGAGAGAGAGCGACTGGGGGAGAAGAGAGAGAGCGACTGGGGGGGAAGAGAGAGAGCGACTGGGGGGGAAGAGTGAGAGCGACTGGGGGGAAGAGAGAGTGCGACTGGGGGGGAAGAGAGAGAGCGACTGGGGGGGAAGAGAGAGAGCGACTGGGGGGAAGAGAGAGAGCGACTGGGGGGGAAGAGAGAGAGCAACTGGGGGGAAGAGAGAGAGCGACTGGGTTGGAAGAGAGACAGCGACTGGGGGGAAGAGAGAGAGCGACTGGGGGGAAGAGAGAGAGCGACTGGGGGGGAAGAGAGAGAGCGACTGGGGGGAAGAGAGAGAGCGACTTGGGGGGAAGAGAGAGAGCGACTTGGGGGGAAGAGAGAGAGCGACTGGGGGGGAACAGAGAGAGCGACTGGGGGAACAGAGAGAGCGACTGGGGGGTAGAGAGAGCGCGACTGGGGGGGAAGAGAGAGAGCGACTGGGGGGGAAGAGAGAGAGCGACTGGGGGGCAGAGAGCGAGCGAATGGGGGGGAAGGGCGAGAACGACTGGCGGGGAAGAGACAGAGCGACTGGGGGGGAAGAGAGAGAACGACTGGGGGGAAGAGAGAGAGCGACTGGGTGGGAAGAGATAGAGCGACTGGGGGGAAGAGAGAGAGCGACTGGGGTTGAAGAGAGAGAGCGACTGAGGGGGAAGAGAGAGAGCGACTGGGGGGAAGAGAGAGAGCGACTGGGGGGAAGAGAGAGAGCGACTTGGGGGGAAGAGAGAGAGCGACGGGGGGGAACAGAGAGAGCGACTGCGGGGAACAGAGAGAGCGACTGGGGGGGAAGAGAGAGAGCGACTGGGGGGAAGAGAGAGAGCGACTGGGGGGGAAGGGAGAGAGCGACTGAGGGGAAGAGCGAGAGCGACTGGTGGGGAAGAGAGAGAGCGACTGGGGGGATAAGACAGAGCGACTGGGGGGGAAGAGAGAGAGCGACTGGGGGGGAAGAGAGAGAGTGACTGGGGAGGGAAGAGTGAGTGCGACTGGGGGGGACGAGAGAGAGCGACTGGGGGGAAGAGAGAGAGCGACTGGGGGGGAAGAGAGAGAGCGACTGGGGGGAAGAGAGAGAGCGACTGGGGGAAGAGAGAGAGCGACAGGGGGGAAGAAAGCGAGCGACTGGGGGGGAAGAGAGAGATCGACGGCGGGGGAAGAGAGAGAGCGACTGGGGGGGGAAGAGAGAGAGTGACTGGGGGGGAAGAGAGAGAGCGACTGGGGGGGCAGAGAGAGAGCGACTGGGCAGGAAGAGAGTGAGCGACTGAGGGGGAAGAGAGAGAACGACTGGGGGAAGAAGAGAGTGACTGGGGGGAAGTGAGAGAGCAACTGGGGGGGAAGAGAGAGAGCGACTGGGGGGGAAGAGAGAGAGCGACTGGGGGGGAAGAGAGAGAGCGACTCGGGGGAAGAGAGAGAGTGATTGGGGGGAACAGAGAGAGCGACTGGGGGGGAAGAGAGAGAGCGACTGGGGGGGAAGAGAGAGCGCGACTGCGGGGGAATAGAGAGAGCGACTGGGGGGGAAGAGAGAGAGCGACTGGGAGGGAAGAGAGAGAGCGACTGGGGGGCAGAGTGTGAGCGACTGGGGGGGAAGAGCGAGAGCGACTGGGTGGGAAGAGAGAGAGCGACTGGGGGGAAGAGTGAGAGCGACTGGGGGGGAAGAGAGAGAGCGACTGGGGGGAAGAGAGAGAGCGACTGGGGGGAAGGGAGAGAGCGACTGGGGGGGAAGAGAGAGAGTGACTGGAGGGAAGAGACAGAGCGACTGGGGGGGAAGAGAGAGAGCGACTTGGGGGTAAGAGAGAGAGCGACTGGGGGGGAAGAGACAGAGCGACTGGGGGGAAGGGAGAGAGCGACTGTGGGGGAAGAGAGAGAGCGACTGGGGGAAGAGAGAGAGCGACTGGGGGGAAGAGAGAGAGCAACTGGGGGGAAGAGAGAGAGCGACTGGGGGGGAAGAGATAGAGCGACTGGGGGGGGAAGAGAGAGAGCGACTGGGGGGAAGAGAGGGAGAGACTGGGGGGGATGAGAGAGAGCGACTGAGGGGGAAGAGAGAGAGCGACTGGGGGGGAAGAGAGAGAGCGACTGGGGGGGAAGAGAGAGAGCGACTGGGGGGGAAGAGAGAGAGCGACTGGGGGGGAAGAGAGACAGTGAATGGGGGGGAAGAGAGAGAGTGACTGGAGGGGAAGAGTGAGAGCGACTGGGGGGACAGAGAGAGAGCGACTGGGGGGGAAGAGAGAGAGCGACTGAGGGGGAAGAGAGAGAGCGATTGTGGGGGAAGAGAGAGAACGACTGGGGGGGATGAGAGAGAGCAACTGGGTGGGAAGAGAGAGAGCGACTGGTGGGGAAGAGAGAGAGCGACTGGGGGAGAAGAGAGAGAGCGACTGGGGGGGAAGAGAGAGAGTGACTGGGGGGGGAAGAGAGAGAGCGACTGGAGGGGTAGAGAGACAGCGAATGGGGGGGAAGAGAGAGAGCGCCTGGAGGAAGAGAGAGAGCGACTTGGGGGGAAGAGAGAGAGCGACTGGGGGGGAACAAAGAGAGCGACTGCGGGGAACAGAGACAGCGACTGGGGGGGAAGAGAGAGAGCGACTGGGGGGAAGAGAGAGAGTGACTGGGGGGGAAGAGAGAGAGCGACTGGGGGGGCAGAGAGAGAGCGACTGGGCAGGAAGAGAGTGAGCGACTGGGGGGGAAGAGAGAGAACGACTGAGGGGGAAGAGAGAGAGCGATTGGGGGGAAGAGAGAGAACGACTGGGGGGGGATGAGAGAGAGCAACTGGGTGGGAAGAGAGAGAGCGACTGGGGGGGAAGAGAGAGAGCGACTGGGGGAGAAGAGAGAGAGCGACTGGGGGGGAAGAGAGAGAGCGACTGGGGGGGAAGAGTGAGAGCGACTGGGGGGAAGAGAGAGTGCGACTGGGGGGGAAGAGAGAGAGCGACTGGGGGGGAAGAGAGAGAGCGACTGGGGGGAAGAGAGAGAGCGACTGGGGGGGAAGAGAGAGAGCAACTGGGGGGAAGAGAGAGAGCGACTGGGTTGGAAGAGAGACAGCGACTGGGGGGGAAGAGAGAGAGCGACTGGGGGGAAGAGAGAGAGCGACTGGGGGGGAAGAGAGAGAGCGACTAGGGGGAAGAGAGAGAGCGACTTGGGGGGAAGAGAGAGAGCGACTTGGGGAAGAGAGAGAGCGACTGGGGGGGAACAGAGAGAGCGACTGGGGGAACAGAGAGAGCGACTGGGGGGTAGAGAGAGCGCGACTGGGGGGGAAGAGAGAGAGCGACTGGGGGGGAAGAGAGAGAGCGACTGGGGGGCAGAGAGCGAGCGAATGGGGGGGAAGGGCGAGAACGACTGGCGGGGAAGAGACAGAGCGACTGGGGGGGAAGAGAGAGAACGACTGGGGGGGAAGAGAGAGAGCGACTGGGTGGGAAGAGATAGAGCGACTGGGGGGAAGAGAGAGAGCGACTGGGGTTGAAGAGAGAGAGCGACTGAGGGGGAAGAGAGAGAGCGACTGGGGGGAAGAGAGAGAGCGACTGGGGGGAAGAGAGAGAGCGACTTGGGGGGAAGAGAGAGAGCGACGGGGGGGAACAGAGAGAGCGACTGCGGGGAACAGAGAGAGCGACTGGGGGGGAAGAGAGAGAGCGACTGGGGGGAAGAGAGAGAGCGACTGGGGGGGAAGGGAGAGAGCGACTGAGGGGAAGAGCGAGAGCGACTGGTGGGGAAGAGAGAGAGCGACTGGGGGGATAAGACAGAGCGACTGGGGGGGAAGAGAGAGAGCGACTGGGGGGGAAGAGAGAGAGTGACTGGGGAGGGAAGAGTGAGTGCGACTGGGGGGGACGAGAGAGAGCGACTGGGGGGAAGAGAGAGAGCGACTGGGGGGGAAGAGAGAGAGCGACTGGGGGGAAGAGAGAGAGCGACTGGGGGAAGAGAGAGAGCGACAGGGGGGAAGAAAGCGAGCGACTGGGGGGCAAGAGAGAGATCGACGGCGGGGGAAGAGAGAGAGCGACTGGGGGGGGAAGAGAGAGAGTGACTGGGGGGGAAGAGAGAGAGCGACTGGGGGGGCAGAGAGAGAGCGACTGGGCAGGAAGAGAGTGAGCGACTGAGGGGGAAGAGAGAGAACGACTGGGGGAAGAAGAGAGTGACTGGGGGGAAGTGAGAGAGCGACTGGGGGGGAAGAGAGAGAGCGACTGCGGGGGAAGAGAGAGAGCGACTGGGGGGGAAGAGAGAGAGCGACTCGGGGGAAGAGAGAGAGTGATTGGGGGGAACAGAGAGAGCGACTTGGGGGGAAGAGAGAGAGCGACTGGGGGGGAAGAGAGAGCGCGACTGCGGGGGAATAGAGAGAGCGACTGGGGGGGAAGAGAGAGAGCGACTGGGAGGGAAGAGAGAGAGCGACTGGGGGGCAGAGTGTGAGCGACTGGGGGGGAAGAGCGAGAGCGACTGGGTGGGAAGAGAGAGAGCGACTGGGGGGAAGAGTGAGAGCGACTGGGGGGGAAGAGAGAGAGCGACTGGGGGGAAGAGAGAGAGCGACTGGGGGGAAGGGAGAGAGCGACTGGGGGGGAAGAGAGAGAGTGACTGGAGGGAAGAGACAGAGCGACTGGGGGGGAAGAGAGAGAGCGACTTGGGGGTAAGAGAGAGAGCGACTGGGGGGGAAGAGACAGAGCGACTGGGGGGAAGAGAGAGAGCGACTGTGGGGGAAGAGAGAGAGCGACTGGGGGAAGAGAGAGAGTGACTGGGGGGAAGAGAGAGAGCGACTGGGGGGGAAGAGAGAGAGTGACTGGGGGGAAGAGAGAGAGCAACTGGGGGGAAGAGAGAGAGCGACTGGGGGGGAAGAGATAGAGCGACTGGGGGGGGAAGAGAGAGAGCGACTGGGGGGAAGAGAGGGAGAGACTGGGGGGGATGAGAGAGAGCGACGGGGGGGAAGAGAGAGAGCGACTGGGGGTACAGAGAGAGCGACGGGGGGGAAGAGGGAGAGCGACTAGGGTGAAGAGAGAGAGCGACTGGGGTGGAAGAGAGAGAGCGACTGAGGGGGAAGAGAGAGAGCGACTGGGGGGGAAGAGAGAGAGCGACTGGGGGGAAGAGAGAGACCGACTTGGGGGGAAGAGAGAGAGCGACTGGGGGGGAACAGAGAGAGCGACTGCGGGGAACAGAGAGAGCGACTGGGGGGGAAGAGAGAGAGCGACTGGGGGGAAGAGAGAGAGCGACTGGGGGGGAAGGGAGAGAGCGACTGGGGGGAAGAGCGAGAGCGACTGGTGGGGAAGAGAGAGAGCGACTGGGGGGAAAAGACAGAGCGACTGGGGGGGAAGAGAGAGAGCGACTGGGGGGGAAGAGAGAGAGTGACTGGGGGGGGAAGAGTGAGTGCGACTGGGGGGGACGAGAGAGAGCGACTGGGGGGAAGAGAGAGAGCGATTGGGGGGAAGAGAGAGAGCGACTGGGGGAAGAGAGAGAGCGACAGGGGGGAAGAAAGCGAGCGACTGGGGGGGAAGAGAGAGATCGACGGCGGGGGAAGAGAGAGAGCGACTGGGGGGGAAGAGAGAGAGTGACTGGGGGGGAAGACAGAGAGCGACTGGGGGGGCAGAGAGAGAGCGACTGGGCAGGAAGAGAGTGAGCGACTGGGGGGGAAGAGAGAGAACGACTGGGCGGGAAGAGAGAGAGCGACTGGGTGGGAAGTGAGAGAGAGACTGGGGGGGGAAGAGAGGGAGTGACTGGGGGGGAAGAGAGGGAGCGACTGTGGGGGAAGAGAGTGAGCGACTGGATGGGAAGAGAGAGAGCGACTGAGGGGGAAGAGAGAGAGCGACTGGGGGGGAAGAGAGAGAGCGACTGGGGGGGAAGAGAGAGAGCGACTGGGGGGGAAGAGAGAGAGCGACTGGGGGGGAAGAGAGACAGCGAATGGGGGGGAAGAGAGAGAGTGACTGGAGGGGAAGAGTGAGAGCGACTGGGGGGACAGAGAGAGAGCGACTGGGGGGGAAGAGAGAGAGCGACTGAGGGGGAAGAGAGAGAGCGATTGTGGGGGAAGAGAGAGAACGACTGGGGGGGATGAGAGAGAGCAACTGGGTGGGAAGAGAAAGAGCGACTGGTGGGGAAGAGAGAGAGCGACTGGGGGAGAAGAGAGAGAGCGACTGGGGGGGAAGAGAGAGAGTGACTGGGGGGGAAGAGAGAGAGCGACTGGGGGGGTAGAGAGACAGCGAATGGGGGGGAAGAGAGAGAGCGCCTGGAGGAAGAGAGAGAGCGACTTGGGGGGAAGAGAGAGAGCGACTGGGGGGGAACAGAGAGAGCGACTGCGGGGAACAGAGACAGCGACTGGGGGGGAAGAGAGAGAGCGACTGGGGGGAAGAGAGAGAGCGACTGGGGGGGAAGGGAGAGAGCGACTGGGGGGAAGAGCGAGAGCGACTGGCGGGGAAGAGAGAGAGCGACTGGGGGAAAAGAGAGAGCGACTGGGGGGGAAGAGAGAGAGCGACTGGGGGGAAGAGAGAGAGTGACTGGGGGGGGGAAGAGTGAGTGCGACTGGGGGGGACAAGAGAGAGCGACTGGGGGGAAGAGAGAGAGCGACTGGGGGGGAATAGAGAGAGCGACTGGGGCGAAGAGAGAGAGCGACTGGGGGAAGAGAGAGAGCGACAGGGGGGAAGAAAGCGAGCGACTGGGGGGGAAGAGAGAGAGCGACGGGGGGGGAGGGAGAGCGACTGGGGGGGAAGAGAGAGAGCGACTGGGGGGGAAGAGAGAGAGCGACTGGGGGCGAAGAGAGAGAGTGACTGGGGTGAAAGAGAGAGAGCGACTGGGAGGGCAGAGAGAGAGCGGCTGGGCAGGAAGAGAGTGAGCGACTGGGGGGGAAGAGAGAGAACGACTGGGGGGGAAGAGAGAGAGCGACTGGTTGGGAAGTGAGAGAGCGACTGGGGGGGAAGAGATAGAGCGACTGGGGGTGAAGAGAGAGAGCGAATGGGGGGGAAGAGAGAGAGCAACTGGGGGGGAAGAGAGAGAGCGCCTGCGGGGAAGAGAGAGAGCGACTGGGGGGAAGAGAGGGAGAGACTGGGGGGGATGAGAGAGAGCGACGGGGGGGAAGAGAGAGAGCGACTGGGGGTACAGAGAGAGCGACGGGGGGGAAGAGGGAGAGCGACTAGGGTGAAGAGAGAGAGCGACTGGGGTGGAAGAGAGAGAGCGACTGAGGGGGAAGAGAGAGAGCGACTGGGGGGAAGAGAGAGAGCGACTGGGGGGAAGAGAGAGACCGACTTGGGGGGAAGAGAGAGAGCGACTGGGGGGGAACAGAGAGAGCGACTGCGGGGAACAGAGAGAGCGACTGGGGGGGAAGAGAGAGAGCGACTGGGGGGAAGAGAGAGAGCGACTGGGGGGGAAGGGAGAGAGCGACTGGGGGGAAGAGCGAGAGCGACTGGTGGGGAAGAGAGAGAGCGACTGGGGGGAAAAGACAGAGCGACTGGGGGGGAAGAGAGAGAGCGACTGGGGGGGAAGAGAGAGAGTGACTGGGGGGGAAGAGTGAGTGCGACTGGGGGGGACGAGAGAGAGCGACTGGGGGGAAGAGAGAGAGCGACTGGGGGGAAGAGAGAGAGCGACTGGGGGAAGAGAGAGAGCGACAGGGGGGAAGAAAGCGAGCGACTGGGGGGGAAGAGAGAGAGCGACGGGGGGAGAGGGAGAGCGACTGGGGGGAAGAGAGAGAGCGACTGGGGGGGAAGAGAGAGAGCGACTGGGGGCGAAGAGAGAGAGTGACTGGGGTGAAAGAGAGAGAGCGACTGGGAGGGCAGAGAGAGAGCGGCTGGGCAGGAAGAGAGTGAGCGACTGGGGGGGAAGAGAGAGAACGACTGGGGGGGAAGAGAGAGAGCGACTGGTTGGGAAGTGAGAGAGCGACTGGGGGGGAAGAGATAGAGCGACTGGGGGTGAAGAGAGAGAGCGAATGGGGGGGAAGAGAGAGAGCGACTGGGGGGGAAGAGAGAGAGCGCCTGCGGGGAAGAGAGAGAGCGACTGGGGGGAAGAGAGGGAGAGACTGGGGGGGATGAGAGAGAGCGACGGGGGGGAAGAGAGAGAGCGACTGGGGGTACAGAGAGAGCGACGGGGGGGAAGAGGGAGAGCGACTAGGGTGAAGAGAGAGAGCGACTGGGGTGGAAGAGAGAGAGCGACTGAGGGGGAAGAGAGAGAGCGACTGGGGGGGAAGAGAGAGAGCGACTGGGGGGAAGAGAGAGACCGACTTGGGGGGAAGAGAGAGAGCGACTGGGGGGGAACAGAGAGAGCGACTGCGGGGAACAGAGAGAGCGACTGGGGGGGAAGAGAGAGAGCGACTGGGGGGAAGAGAGAGAGCGACTGGGGGGGAAGGGAGAGAGCGACTGGGGGGAAGAGCGAGAGCGACTGGTGGGGAAGAGAGAGAGCGACTGGGGGGAAAAGACAGAGCGACTGGGAGGGCAGAGAGAGAGCGGCTGGGCAGGAAGAGAGTGAGCGACTGGGGGGGAAGAGAGAGAACGACTGGGGGGGAAGAGAGAGAGCGACTGGTTGGGAAGTGAGAGAGCGACTGGGGGGGAAGAGATAGAGCGACTGGGGGTGAAGAGAGAGAGCGAATGGGGGGGAAGAGAGAGAGCAACTGGGGGGGAAGAGAGAGAGCGCCTGCGGGGAAGAGAGAGAGCGACTGGGGGGAAGAGAGGGAGAGACTGGGGGGGATGAGAGAGAGCGACGGGGGGGAAGAGAGAGAGAGCGACTGGGGGTACAGAGAGAGCGACGGGGGGGAAGAGGGAGAGCGACTAGGGTGAAGAGAGAGAGCGACTGGGGTGGAAGAGAGAGAGCGACTGAGGGGGAAGAGAGAGAGCGACTGGGGGGGAAGAGAGAGAGCGACTGGGGGGAAGAGAGAGACCGACTTGGGGGGAAGAGAGAGAGCGACTGGGGGGGAACAGAGAGAGCGACTGCGGGGAACAGAGAGAGCGACTGGGGGGGAAGAGAGAGAGCGACTGGGGGGAAGAGAGAGAGCGACTGGGGGGAAGGGAGAGAGCGACTGGGGGGAAGAGCGAGAGCGACTGGTGGGGAAGAGAGAGAGCGACTGGGGGGAAAAGACAGAGCGACTGGGGGGGAAGAGAGAGAGCGACTGGGGGGGAAGAGAGAGAGTGACTGGGGGGGGAAGAGTGAGTGCGACTGGGGGGGACGAGAGAGAGCGACTGGGGGGAAGAGAGAGAGCGACTGGGGGGAAGAGAGAGAGCGACTGGGGGAAGAGAGAGAGCGACAGGGGGGAAGAAAGCGAGCGACTGGGGGGGAAGAGAGAGAGCGACGGGGGGAGAGGGAGAGCGACTGGGGGAAGAGAGAGAGCGACTGGGGGGGAAGAGAGAGAGCGACTGGGGGCGAAGAGAGAGAGTGACTGGGGTGAAAGAGAGAGAGCGACTGGGAGGGCAGAGAGAGAGCGGCTGGGCAGGAAGAGAGTGAGCGACTGGGGGGGAAGAGAGAGAACGACTGGGGGGGAAGAGAGAGAGCGACTGGTTGGGAAGTGAGAGAGCGACTGGGGGGGAAGAGATAGAGCGACTGGGGGTGAAGAGAGAGAGCGAATGGGGGGGAAGAGAGAGAGCGACTGAGGGGGAAGAGAGAGAGCGATTGTGGGGGAAGAGAGAGAACGACTGGGGGGGATGAGAGAGAGCAACTGGGTGGGAAGAGAAAGAGCGACTGGTGGGGAAGAGAGAGAGCGACTGGGGGAGAAGAGAGAGAGCGACTGGGGGGGAAGAGAGAGAGTGACTGGGGGGGAAGAGAGAGAGCGACTGGGGGGGGTAGAGAGACAGCGAATGGGGGGGAAGAGAGAGAGCGCCTGGAGGAAGAGAGAGAGCGACTTGGGGGGAAGAGAGAGAGCGACTGGGGGGGAACAGAGAGAGCGACTGCGGGGAACAGAGACAGCGACTGGGGGGGAAGAGAGAGAGCGACTGGGGGGAAGAGAGAGAGCGACTGGGGGGGAAGGGAGAGAGCGACTGGGGGGAAGAGCGAGAGCGACTTGCGGGGAAGAGAGAGAGCGACTGGGGGAAAAGAGAGAGCGACTGGGGGGGAAGAGAGAGAGCGACTGGGGGGGAAGAGAGAGAGTGACTGGGGGGGGGAAGAGTGAGTGCGACTGGGGGGGACAAGAGAGAGCGACTGGGGGGAAGAGAGAGAGCGACTGGGGGGGAATAGAGAGAGCGACTGGGGCGAAGAGAGAGAGCGACTGGGGGAAGAGAGAGAGCGACAGGGGGGAAGAAAGCGAGCGACTGGGGGGGAAGAGAGAGAGCGACGGGGGGGGAGGGAGAGCGACTGGGGGGGAAGAGAGAGAGCGACTGGGGGGGAAGAGAGAGAGCGACTGGGGGCGAAGAGAGAGAGTGACTGGGGTGAAAGAGAGAGAGCGACTGGGAGGGCAGAGAGAGAGCGGCTGGGCAGGAAGAGAGTGAGCGACTGGGGGGGAAGAGAGAGAACGACTGGGGGGGAAGAGAGAGAGCGACTGGTTGGGAAGTGAGAGAGCGACTGGGGGGGAAGAGATAGAGCGACTGGGGGTGAAGAGAGAGAGCGAATGGGGGGGAAGAGAGAGAGCAACTGGGGGGGAAGAGAGAGAGCGCCTGCGGGGAAGAGAGAGAGCGACTGGGGGGAAGAGAGGGAGAGACTGGGGGGGATGAGAGAGAGCGACGGGGGGGAAGAGAGAGAGCGACTGGGGGTACAGAGAGAGCGACGGGGGGGAAGAGGGAGAGCGACTAGGGTGAAGAGAGAGAGCGACTGGGGTGGAAGAGAGAGAGCGACTGAGGGGGAAGAGAGAGAGCGACTGGGGGGGAAGAGAGAGAGCGACTGGGGGGAAGAGAGAGACCGACTTGGGGGGAAGAGAGAGAGCGACTGGGGGGGAACAGAGAGAGCGACTGCGGGGAACAGAGAGAGCGACTGGGGGGGAAGAGAGAGAGCGACTGGGGGGAAGAGAGAGAGCGACTGGGGGGGAAGGGAGAGAGCGACTGGGGGGAAGAGCGAGAGCGACTGGTGGGGAAGAGAGAGAGCGACTGGGGGGAAAAGACAGAGCGACTGGGGGGGAAGAGAGAGAGCGACTGGGGGGGAAGAGAGAGAGTGACTGGGGGGGGAAGAGTGAGTGCGACTGGGGGGGACGAGAGACTGGGGGGAAGAGAGAGAGCGACTGGGGGGAAGAGAGAGAGCGACTGGGGGAAGAGAGAGAGCGACAGGGGGGAAGAAAGCGAGCGACTGGGGGGGAAGAGAGAGAGCGACGGGGGGAGAGGGAGAGCGACTGGGGGGAAGAGAGAGAGCGACTGGGGGGGAAGAGAGAGAGCGACTGGGGGCGAAGAGAGAGAGTGACTGGGGTGAAAGAGAGAGAGCGACTGGGAGGGCAGAGAGAGAGCGGCTGGGCAGGAAGAGAGTGAGCGACTGGGGGGGAAGAGAGAGAACGACTGGGGGGGAAGAGAGAGAGCGACTGGTTGGGAAGTGAGAGAGCGACTGGGGGGGAAGAGATAGGGCGACTGGGGTGAAGAGAGAGAGCGAATGGGGGGGAAGAGAGAGAGCGACTGGGGGGGAAGAGAGAGAGCGCCTGCGGGGAAGAGAGAGAGCGACTGGGGGGAAGAGAGGGAGAGACTGGGGGGGATGAGAGAGAGCGACGGGGGGGAAGAGAGAGAGCGACTGGGGGTACAGAGAGAAGAGCGACGGGGGGGAAGAGGGAGAGCGACTAGGGTGAAGAGAGAGAGCGACTGGGGTGGAAGAGAGAGAGCGACTGAGGGGGAAGAGAGAGAGCGACTGGGGGGGAAGAGAGAGAGCGACTGGGGGGAAGAGAGAGACCGACTTGGGGGGAAGAGAGAGAGCGACTGGGGGGGAACAGAGAGAGCGACTGCGGGGAACAGAGAGAGCGACTGGGGGGGAAGAGAGAGAGCGACTGGGGGGAAGAGAGAGAGCGACTGGGGGGGAAGGGAGAGAGCGACTGGGGGGAAGAGCGAGAGCGACTGGTGGGGAAGAGAGAGAGCGACTGGGGGGAAAAGACAGAGCGACTGGGAGGGCAGAGAGAGAGCGGCTGGGCAGGAAGAGAGTGAGCGACTGGGGGGGAAGAGAGAGAACGACTGGGGGGGAAGAGAGAGAGCGACTGGTTGGGAAGTGAGAGAGCGACTGGGGGGGAAGAGATAGAGCGACTGGGGGTGAAGAGAGAGAGCGAATGGGGGGGAAGAGAGAGAGCAACTGGGGGGGAAGAGAGAGAGCGCCTGCGGGGAAGAGAGAGAGCGACTGGGGGGAAGAGAGGGAGAGACTGGGGGGGATGAGAGAGAGCGACGGGGGGGAAGAGAGAGAGCGACTGGGGGTACAGAGAGAGCGACGGGGGGAAGAGGGAGAGCGACTAGGGTGAAGAGAGAGAGCGACTGGGGTGGAAGAGAGAGAGCGACTGAGGGGGAAGAGAGAGAGCGACTGGGGGGGAAGAGAGAGAGCGACTGGGGGGAAGAGAGAGACCGACTTGGGGGGAAGAGAGAGAGCGACTGGGGGGGAACAGAGAGAGCGACTGCGGGGAACAGAGAGAGCGACTGGGGGGGAAGAGAGAGAGCGACTGGGGGGAAGAGAGAGAGCGACTGGGGGGGAAGGGAGAGAGCGACTGGGGGGAAGAGCGAGAGCGACTGGTGGGGAAGAGAGAGAGCGACTGGGGGGAAAAGACAGAGCGACTGGGGGGGAAGAGAGAGAGCGACTGGGGGGGAAGAGAGAGAGTGACTGGGGGGGGAAGAGTGAGTGCGACTGGGGGGGACGAGAGAGAGCGACTGGGGGGAAGAGAGAGAGCGACTGGGGGGAAGAGAGAGAGCGACTGGGGGAAGAGAGAGAGCGACAGGGGGGAAGAAAGCGAGCGACTGGGGGGGAAGAGAGAGAGCGACGGGGGGAGAGGGAGAGCGACTGGGGGGAAGAGAGAGAGCGACTGGGGGGGAAGAGAGAGAGCGACTGGGGGCGAAGAGAGAGAGTGACTGGGGTGAAAGAGAGAGAGCGACTGGGAGGGCAGAGAGAGAGCGGCTGGGCAGGAAGAGAGTGAGCGACTGGGGGGGAAGAGAGAGAACGACTGGGGGGGAAGAGAGAGAGCGACTGGTTGGGAAGTGAGAGAGCGACTGGGGGGGAAGAGATAGAGCGACTGGGGGTGAAGAGAGAGAGCGAATGGGGGGGAAGAGAGAGAGCGACTGGGGGGGAAGAGAGAGAGCGCCTGCGGGGAAGAGAGAGAGCGACTGGGGGGAAGAGAGGGAGAGACTGGGGGGGATGAGAGAGAGCGACGGGGGGGAAGAGAGAGAGCGACTGGGGGTACAGAGAGAGCGACGGGGGGGAAGAGGGAGAGCGACTAGGGTGAAGAGAGAGAGCGACTGGGGTGGAAGAGAGAGAGCGACTGAGGGGGAAGAGAGAGAGCGACTGGGGGGGAAGAGAGAGAGCGACTGGGGGGAAGAGAGAGACCGACTTGGGGGGAAGAGAGAGAGCGACTGGGGGGGAACAGAGAGAGCGACTGCGGGGAACAGAGAGAGCGACTGGGGGGGAAGAGAGAGAGCGACTGGGGGGAAGAGAGAGAGCGACTGGGGGGGAAGGGAGAGAGCGACTGGGGGGAAGAGCGAGAGCGACTGGTGGGGAAGAGAGAGAGCGACTGGGGGGAAAAGACAGAGCGACTGGGGGGGAAGAGAGAGAGCGACTGGGGGGGAAGAGAGAGAGTGACTGGGGGGGGAAGAGTGAGTGCGACTGGGGGGGACGAGAGAGAGCGACTGGGGGGAAGAGAGAGAGCGACTGGGGGGAAGAGAGAGAGCGACTGGGGGAAGAGAGAGAGCGACAGGGGGGAAGAAAGCGAGCGACTGGGGGGGAAGAGAGAGATCGACGGTGGGGGAAGAGAGAGAGCGACTGGGGGGGAAGAGAGAGAGTGACTGGGGGGGAAGAAAGAGAGCGACTGGGGGGGCAGAGAGAGAGCGACTGGGCAGGAAGAGAGTGAGCGACTGGGGGGGAAGAGAGAGAACGACTGGGCGGGAAGAGAGAGAGCGACTGGGTGGGAAGTGAGAGAGAGACTGGGGGGGGAAGAGAGGGAGTGACTGGGGGGAAGAGAGGGAGCGACTGTGGGGGAAGAGAGTGAGCGACTGGGGGGGAAGAGAGAGAGCGACTGAGGGGGAAGAGAGAGAGCGACTGGGGGGGAAGAGAGAGAGCGACTGGGGGGGAAGAGAGAGAGCGACTGGGGGGGAAGAGAGAGAGCGACTGGGGGGGAAGAGAGACAGCGAATGGGGGGGAAGAGAGAGAGTGACTGGAGGGGAAGAGTGAGAGCGACTGGGGGGACAGAGAGAGAGCGACTGGGGGGGAACAGAGAGAGCGACTGAGGGGGAAGAGAGAGAGCGATTGTGGGGGAAGAGAGAGAACGACTGGGGGGGATGAGAGAGAGCAACTGGGTGGGAAGAGAGAGAGCGACTGGTGGGGAAGAGAGAGAGCGACTGGGGGAGAAGAGAGAGAGCGACTGGGGGGGAAGAGAGAGAGTGACTGGGGGGGAAGAGAGAGAGCGACTGGGGGGGTAGAGAGACAGCGAATGGGGGGGAAGAGAGAGAGCGCCTGGAGGAAGAGAGAGAGCGACTTGGGGGGAAGAGAGAGAGCGACTGGGGGGGAACAGAGAGAGCGACTGCGGGGAACAGAGACAGCGACTGGGGGGGAAGAGAGAGAGCGACTGGGGGGAAGAGAGAGAGCGACTGGGGGGGAAGGGAGAGAGCGACTGGGGGGAAGAGCGAGAGCGACTGGCGGGGAAGAGAGAGAGCGACTGGGGGAAAAGAGAGAGCGACTGGGGGGGAAGAGAGAGAGCGACTGGGGGGGAAGAGAGAGAGTGACTGGGGGGGGAAGAGTGAGTGCGACTGGGGGGGACAAGAGAGAGCGACTGGGGGGAAGAGAGAGAGCGACTGGGGGGGAATAGAGAGAGCGACTGGGGCGAAGAGAGAGAGCGACTGGGGGAAGAGAGAGAGCGACAGGGGGGAAGAAAGCGAGCGACTGGGGGGGAAGAGAGAGAGCGACGGGGGGAGAGGGAGAGCGACTGGGGGGGAAGAGAGAGAGCGACTGGGGGGGAAGAGAGAGAGCGACTGGGGGCGAAGAGAGAGAGTGACTGGGGTGAAAGAGAGAGAGCGACTGGGAGGGCAGAGAGAGAGCGGCTGGGCAGGAAGAGAGTGAGTGACTGGGGGGGAAGAGAGAGAACGACTGGGGGGGAAGAGAGAGAGCGACTGGTTGGGAAGTGAGAGAGCGCCTGCGGGGAAGAGAGAGAGCGACTGGGGGGAAGAGAGCGAGCGACTGGAGGGGAAGGGAGAGAGCGACTGCGGGGGAAGGGAGAGAACGACTGGGGGGGAAGAGAGAGCGCGACTGTGGGGGAAGAGAGAGAGCGACTGGGGGGGAAGAGAGGGAGCGACTGTGGGGGAAGAGAGTGAGCGACTGGGGGGGAAGAGAGAGCGACTGGGGGGGAAGAGAGAGAGCGACTGGGGGGAAGAGTGAGAGCGACTGGGGGGGCAGAGAGAGAGCGACTGGGGGGGAAGAGAGAGAGCGACTGGGGGGGAAGTGAGAGAGCGACTGGGGGGGAGGAGAGACAGCAACTGGGGGGGAAGAGAGAGCGACTCGGGGGGAAGAGAGAGAGCGGCTGGGGGGAAGAGAGAGAGCGACTGGGGGGAAGAAGAGAGTGACTGGGGGGAAGTGAGAGAGCAACTGGGGGGGAAGAGAGAGAGCGACTGGGGGGGAAGAGAGAGAGCGACTGGCGGGGAAGAGAGAGAGCGACTGGGGGGAACAGAGAGAGCGATTGGGCGGAACAGAGAGAGCGACTGGGGGGAAGAGAGAGAGCGACTGGGGGGGAAGAGAGAGCGCGACTGGGGGGGAAGTGAGAGAGCGACTGGGGGGGCAGAGAGAGAGCGACTGGGGGGGAAGAGCGAGAGCGACTGGGTGGGAAGAGAGAGAGCGACTGGGGGGAAGAGAGAGAGCGACTGGGGGGGAAGAGAGAGAGCGACTGGGGGGAAGAGAGAGAGCGACTGGGGGGAAGGGAGAGAGCGACTGGGGGGGAAGAGAGAGAGTGACTGGAGGGAAGAGACATAGCGATTGGGGGGGAAGAGAGAGAGCGACTTGGGGGTAAGAGAGAGAGCGACTTGGGGGGAAGAGACAGAGCGAATGGGGGGGAAGAGAGGGAGCGACTGTGGGGGAAGAGAGAGAGCGACTGGGGGGAAGAGAGAGAGCGACTGGGGGGGAAGAGAGAGAGCGACTGGGGGGGAAGAGAGAGAGTGACTGGGGGGAAGAGAGAGAGCAACTGGGGGGAAGAGAGAGAGCGACTGGGGGGGAAGAGATAGAGCGACTGGGGGGGAAGAGAGAGAGCGACTGGGGGGAAGAGAGGGAGAGACTGGGGGGGATGAGAGAGAGCAATGGGGGGGAAGAGAGAGAGCGACTGGGGGGAAGAGAGAGGGCGACTAGGGGTGAAGAGAGAGAGCGACGGGGGGGAAGAGAGAGAGCGATTGGGGGGGAAGAGAGAGAGCGAATGGGGGGGAAGAGAGAGAGCGACTGGGGGGGAAGAGAGAGAGCAACTGCGGGGGAAGAGAGAGTACGACTGGGGGGGAAGAGAGAGAGCGACTGGGTTGGAAGAGAGAGAGCGACTGGGGGGGAAGAGAGAGAGCGACGGGGTTGAAGAGAGAGAGCGACAGGGGGGGAAGAGAGAGAGCGACTGGGGGGAAGAGAGAGAGCGACTGGGGGGAAGGGAGAGAGCGACTGGGGGGGAAGAGAGAGAGTGACTGGAGGGAAGAGACATAGCGATTGGGGGGGAAGAGAGAGAGCGACTTGGGGGGAAGAGACAGAGCGACTGGGGGGGAAGAGAGGGAGCGACTGTGGGGGAAGAGAGAGAGCGACTGGGGGGAAGAGAGAGAGCGACTGGGGGGGAAGAGAGAGAGCGACTGGGGGGGAAGAGAGAGAGTGACTGGGGGGAAGAGAGAGAGCAACTGGGGGGGAAGAGAGAGAGCGACTGGGGTGAAGAGATAGAGCAACTGCGGGGGAAGAGAGAGAGCGACTGGGGGGAAGAGAGGGAGAGACTGGGGGGGATGAGAGAGAGCAACGGGGGGGAAGAGAGAGAGCGACTGGGGGGAAGAGAGAGGGCGACTAGGGGTGAAGAGAGAGAGCGACGGGGGGAAGAGAGAGAGCGATTGGGGGGGAAGAGAGAGAGCGAATGGGGGGGAAGAGAGAGAGCGACTGGGGGGGAAGAGAGAGAGCAACTGGGGGGGAAGAGGGAGAGCGACTGGGGGGGAAGAGAGAGAGCGACTGGGGGGCAGAGAGCGAGCGACTGGGGGGGAAGGGCGAGAACGACTGGCGGGGAAGAGACAGAGCGACTGGGGGGGAAGAGAGAGAACGACTGGGGGGGAAGAGAGAGAGTGACTGGGTGGGAAGAGAGAGCGACTGGGGGGAAGAGAGAGAGCGACTGGGGTTGAAGAGAGAGAGCGACTGAGGGGGAAGAGAGAGAGCGACTGGGGGGGAAGAGAGAGAGCGACTGGGGGGGAACAGACAGAGCGACTGCGGGGAACAGAGAGAGCGACTGGGGGGGAAGAGAGAGAGCGACTGGGGGGAAGAGAGAGAGCGACTGGGGGGGAAGGGAGAGAGCGACTGGGGGGAAGAGCGAGAGCGACTGGTGGGGAAGAGAGAGAGCGACTGGGGGGAAAAGTCAGAGCGACTGGGGGGGAAGAGAGAGAACGACTGGGGGGGAAGAGAGAGAGTGACTGGGGGGGGAAGAGTGAGTGCGACTGGGGGGGACGAGAGAGAGCGACTGGGGGGAAGAGAGAGAGCGACTGGGGGGGAAGAGAGAGAGCGACGGGGGAGAGGGAGAGCGACTGGGGGGGAAGAGAGAGAGCGACTGGGGGGGAAGAGAGAGAGCGACTGGGGGGAAGAGAGAGAGCGACTGGGGGGGAAGAGAGAGAGCGACTGGGGGGATGAGAGAGAGCGACTGGGGGAAGAGAGAGAGCGACAGGGGGGAAGAAAGCGAGCGACTGGGGGGGAAGAGAGAGAGCGACGGGGGGAGAGGGAGAGCGACTGGGGGGGAAGAGAGAGAGCGACTGGGGGGGAAGAGAGAGAGCGACTGGGGGGAAGAGAGAGAGTGACTGGGGGGGAAGAGAGAGAGCGACTGGGAGGGCAGAGAGAGAGCGGCTGGGCAGGAAGAGAGTGAGCGACTGGGGGGGAAGAGAGAGAACGACTGGGGGGGAAGAGAGAGAGCGACTGGGGGGGAAGAGAGAGAGCGACTGGGGGGAAGAGTGAGAGCGACTGGGGGTGAAGAGAGAGAGCGAATGGGGGGGAAGAGAGAGAGCGACTGGGGGGGAAGAGAGAGAGCGCCTGGGGGGAAGAGAGAGAGCGACTGGGGGGAAGAGAGAGAGCGACTGGAGGGGAAGGGAGAGAGCGACTGGGGGGGAAGATAGAGAGCGACTGGGGGGGAAGGGAGAGAGCGACGGGGGGGAAGAGAGAGCGTGACTTGGGGGGAAGAGAGAGAGCGACTGGGGGGGAAGAGTGGCAGCGACTGTGGGGGAACAGAGTGAGCGACTGGGGGGGAAGAGAGAGCGACTGGGGGGGAAGAGAGAGAGCGACTGGGGGGAAGAGTGAGAGCGACTGGGGGGGCAGAGAGAGAGCGACTGGGGGGGAAGAGAGAGAGCGACTGGGCGGGAAGTGAGAGAGCGACTGGTGGGGAGGAGAGACAGCAACTGGGGGGGAAGAGAGAGAGCGACTCGGGGGGAAGAGAGAGAGCGACTGGGGAATCGAGAGAGAGAGCGACTGGGGGGAAGAAGAGAGTGACTGGAGGGAAGTGAGAGAGCAACTGGGGGGGAAGAGAGAGAGCGACTGAGGGGGAAGAGAGAGAGCGACTGGGGGGGAAGAGAGAGAGCGACTGGGGGGAAGAGAGAGAGCGATTGGGGGGAACAGAGAGAGCGACTGGGGGGGAAGAGAGAGAGCGACTGGGGGGGAAGAGAGAGCGCGACTGGGGGGGAAGAGAGAGTGCGACTGGGGGGGAAGAGAGAGAGCGACTGGGGGGGCAGAGAGAGAACGACTGGGGGGGAAGAGCGAGAGCGACTGGTTGGGAAGAGAGAGAGCGACTGGGGGGAAGAGAGAGAGCGACTGGGGGGAAGAGAGAGAGCGACTGGGGGGGAAGAGAGAGAGCGACTGGGGGGGAAGAGAGAGAGTGACTGGGGGGAAGAGAGAGAGCAACTGGGGGGGAAGAGAGAGAGCGACTGGGGGGGAAGAGATAGAGCGACTGGGAGGGAAGAGAGAGAGCGACTGGGGGGAAGAGAGGGAGAGACTGCGGGGCATGAGAGAGAGCGACGGGGGGGAAGAGAGAGAGCGACTGGGGGGAAGAGGGAGAGCAACTGGGGGGAAGAGAGAGAGCGACTGGGGGGAAGAGAGAGAGCGACTAGGGGTGGAGAGAGAGAGCGACTGGGGGGGAAGAGAGAGAGTGACTGGAGGGAAGAGACATAGCGATTGGGGGGGAAGAGAGAGAGCGACTTGGGGGTAAGAGAGAGAGCGACTTGGGGGGAAGAGACAGAGCGAATGGGGGGGAAGAGAGGGAGCGACTGTGGGGGAAGAGAGAGAGCGACTGGGGGGAAGAGAGAGAGCGACTGGGGGGGAAGAGAGAGAGCGACTGGGGGGGAAGAGAGAGAGTGACTGGGGGGAAGAGAGAGAGCAACTGGGGGGAAGAGAGAGAGCGACTGGGGGGGAAGAGATAGAGCGACTGGGGGGGAAGAGAGAGAGCGACTGGGGGGAAGAGAGGGAGAGACTGGGGGGGATGAGAGAGAGCAATGGGGGGGAAGAGAGAGAGCGACTGGGGGGAAGAGAGAGGGCGACTAGGGGTGAAGAGAGAGAGCGACGGGGGGGAAGAGAGAGAGCGATTGGGGGGGAAGAGAGAGAGCGAATGGGGGGGAAGAGAGAGAGCGACTGGGGGGGAAGAGAGAGAGCAACTGCGGGGGAAGAGAGAGTACGACTGGGGGGGAAGAGAGAGAGCGACTGGGTTGGAAGAGAGAGAGCGACTGGGGGGGAAGAGAGAGAGCGACGGGGTTGAAGAGAGAGAGCGACAGGGGGGGAAGAGAGAGAGCGACTGGGGGGAAGAGAGAGAGCGACTGGGGGGAAGGGAGAGAGCGACTGGGGGGGAAGAGAGAGAGTGACTGGAGGGAAGAGACATAGCGATTGGGGGGGAAGAGAGAGAGCGACTTGGGGGGAAGAGACAGAGCGACTGGGGGGGAAGAGAGGGAGCGACTGTGGGGGAAGAGAGAGAGCGACTGGGGGGAAGAGAGAGAGCGACTGGGGGGGAAGAGAGAGAGCGACTGGGGGGGAAGAGAGAGAGTGACTGGGGGGAAGAGAGAGAGCAACTGGGGGGGAAGAGAGAGAGCGACTGGGGTGAAGAGATAGAGCAACTGCGGGGGAAGAGAGAGAGCGACTGGGGGGAAGAGAGGGAGAGACTGGGGGGGATGAGAGAGAGCAACGGGGGGGAAGAGAGAGAGCGACTGGGGGGAAGAGAGAGGGCGACTAGGGGTGAAGAGAGAGAGCGACGGGGGGAAGAGAGAGAGCGATTGGGGGGGAAGAGAGAGAGCGAATGGGGGGGAAGAGAGAGAGCGACTGGGGGGGAAGAGAGAGAGCAACTGGGGGGGAAGAGGGAGAGCGACTGGGGGGGAAGAGAGAGAGCGACTGGGGGGCAGAGAGCGAGCGACTGGGGGGGAAGGGCGAGAACGACTGGCGGGGAAGAGACAGAGCGACTGGGGGGGAAGAGAGAGAACGACTGGGGGGGAAGAGAGAGAGTGACTGGGTGGGAAGAGAGAGCGACTGGGGGGAAGAGAGAGAGCGACTGGGGTTGAAGAGAGAGAGCGACTGAGGGGGAAGAGAGAGAGCGACTGGGGGGGAAGAGAGAGAGCGACTGGGGGGGAACAGACAGAGCGACTGCGGGGAACAGAGAGAGCGACTGGGGGGGAAGAGAGAGAGCGACTGGGGGGAAGAGAGAGAGCGACTGGGGGGGAAGGGAGAGAGCGACTGGGGGGAAGAGCGAGAGCGACTGGTGGGGAAGAGAGAGAGCGACTGGGGGGAAAAGTCAGAGCGACTGGGGGGGAAGAGAGAGAACGACTGGGGGGGAAGAGAGAGAGTGACTGGGGGGGGAAGAGTGAGTGCGACTGGGGGGGACGAGAGAGAGCGACTGGGGGGAAGAGAGAGAGCGACTGGGGGGGAAGAGAGAGAGCGACGGGGGAGAGGGAGAGCGACTGGGGGGGAAGAGAGAGAGCGACTGGGGGGGAAGAGAGAGAGCGACTGGGGGGAAGAGAGAGAGCGACTGGGGGGGAAGAGAGAGAGCGACTGGGGGGATGAGAGAGAGCGACTGGGGGAAGAGAGAGAGCGACAGGGGGGAAGAAAGCGAGCGACTGGGGGGGAAGAGAGAGAGCGACGGGGGGAGAGGGAGAGCGACTGGGGGGGAAGAGAGAGAGCGACTGGGGGGGAAGAGAGAGAGCGACTGGGGGGAAGAGAGAGAGTGACTGGGGGGGAAGAGAGAGAGCGACTGGGAGGGCAGAGAGAGAGCGGCTGGGCAGGAAGAGAGTGAGCGACTGGGGGGGAAGAGAGAGAACGACTGGGGGGGAAGAGAGAGAGCGACTGGGGGGGAAGAGAGAGAGCGACTGGGGGGAAGAGTGAGAGCGACTGGGGGTGAAGAGAGAGAGCGAATGGGGGGGAAGAGAGAGAGCGACTGGGGGGGAAGAGAGAGAGCGCCTGGGGGGAAGAGAGAGAGCGACTGGGGGGAAGAGAGAGAGCGACTGGAGGGGAAGGGAGAGAGCGACTGGGGGGGAAGATAGAGAGCGACTGGGGGGGAAGGGAGAGAGCGACGGGGGGGAAGAGAGAGCGTGACTTGGGGGGAAGAGAGAGAGCGACTGGGGGGGAAGAGTGGCAGCGACTGTGGGGGAACAGAGTGAGCGACTGGGGGGGAAGAGAGAGCGACTGGGGGGGAAGAGAGAGAGCGACTGGGGGGAAGAGTGAGAGCGACTGGGGGGGCAGAGAGAGAGCGACTGGGGGGGAAGAGAGAGAGCGACTGGGCGGGAAGTGAGAGAGCGACTGGTGGGGAGGAGAGACAGCAACTGGGGGGGAAGAGAGAGAGCGACTCGGGGGGAAGAGAGAGAGCGACTGGGGAATCGAGAGAGAGAGCGACTGGGGGGAAGAAGAGAGTGACTGGAGGGAAGTGAGAGAGCAACTGGGGGGGAAGAGAGAGAGCGACTGGGGGGGAAGAGAGAGAGCGACTGGGGGGGAAGAGAGAGAGCGACTGGGGGGAAGAGAGAGAGCGATTGGGGGGAACAGAGAGAGCGACTGGGGGGGAAGAGAGAGAGCGACTGGGGGGGAAGAGAGAGCGCGACTGGGGGGGAAGAGAGAGTGCGACTGGGGGGGAAGAGAGAGAGCGACTGGGGGGGCAGAGAGAGAACGACTGGGGGGGAAGAGCGAGAGCGACTGGTTGGGAAGAGAGAGAGCGACTGGGGGGAAGAGAGAGAGCGACTGGGGGGAAGAGAGAGAGCGACTGGGGGGGAAGAGAGAGAGCGACTGGGGGGGAAGAGAGAGAGTGACTGGGGGGAAGAGAGAGAGCAACTGGGGGGGAAGAGAGAGAGCGACTGGGGGGGAAGAGATAGAGCGACTGGGAGGGAAGAGAGAGAGCGACTGGGGGGAAGAGAGGGAGAGACTGCGGGGCATGAGAGAGAGCGACGGGGGGGAAGAGAGAGAGCGACTGGGGGGAAGAGGGAGAGCAACTGGGGGGAAGAGAGAGAGCGACTGGGGGGAAGAGAGAGAGCGACTAGGGGTGGAGAGAGAGAGCGACGGGGGGGAAGAGAGAGAGCGATTGGGGGGGAAGAGAGAGAGCGAATGGGGGGGAAGAGAGAGAGCGACTGGGGGGGAAGAGAGAGAGCGACTGGGGGGAAAGAGAGAGAACGACTGGGGGGGAAGAGAGAGAGCGACTGGGTTGGAAGAGAGAGAGCGACTGGGGGGGAAGAGAGAGAGCGACTGGGGTTGAAGAGAGAGAGCGACTGGGGGGGAAGAGAGACAGCGACTGGGGGGGAAGAGAGAGAGCGACTGGGGGGAAGAGAGAGAGCGACTTGGGGGGAAGAGAGAGAGCGACTGGGGGGGAACAGAGAGAGCGACTGGGGGAACAGAGAGAGCGACTGGGGGGGAAGAGAGAGCGCGACTGGGGGGGAAGAGAGAGAGCGACTGGGGGGGAAGAGAGAGAGCGACTGGGGGGCAGAGAGCGAGCGACTGGGGGGGAAGGGCGAGAACGACTGGCGGGGAAGAGACAGAGCGACTGGGGGGGAAGAGAGAGAACGACTGGGGGGGAAGAGAGAGAGCGACTGGGTGGGAAGTGATAGAGCGACTGGGGGGAAGAGAGAGAGCGACTGGGGTTGAAGAGAGAGAGCGACTGAGGAGGAAGAGAGAGAGCGACTGGGGGGGAAGAGAGAGAGCGACTGGGGGGAAGAGAGAGAGCGAATTGGGGGGAAGAGAGAGAGCGACGGGGGGGAACAGAGAGAGCGACTGCGGGGAACAGAGAGAGCGACTGGGGGGTAAGAGAGAGAGCGACTGGGGGGAAGAGAGAGAGCGACTGGGGGGGAAGGGAGAGAGCGACTGGGGGGAAGAGCGAGAGCGACTGGTGGGGAAGAGAGAGAGCGACTGGGGAGAAAAGACAGAGCGACTGGGGGGAAAGAGAGAGAGCGACTGGGGGGGAAGAGAGAGAGTGACTGGGGGGGGAAGAGTGAGTGCGACTGGGGGGGACGAGAGAGAGCGACTGGGGGGAAGAGAGAGAGCGACTGGGGGGGAAGAGAGAGAGCGACTGGGCGGAAGAGAGAGAGCGACTGGGGGAAGAGAGAGAGCGACAGGGGGGAAGAAAGCGAGCGACTGGGGGGGAAGAGAGAGATCGACGGCGGGGGAAGAGAGAGAGCGACTGGGGGGGAAGAGAGAGAGTGACTGGGGGGGAAGAGAGAGAGCGACTGGGGGGGCAGAGAGAGAGCGACTGGGCAGGAAGAGAGTGAGCGTCTGGGGGGGAAGAGAGAGAACGACTGGGGGGGAAGAGAGAGAGCGACTGGGTGGGAAGTGAGAGAGCGACTGGGGGGGAAGAGATAGAGCGAATGGGGGTGAAGAGAGAGAGCGAATGGGGGGGAAGAGAGAGAGCGACTGGGGGGGAAGAGAGAGCGCGCCTGGGGGGAAGAGAGAGAGCGACTGGGGGAGAAGAGAGAGAGCGACTGGGGGGGAAGAGAGAGAGCGACTGGGGGGGAAGAGTGAGAGCGACTGGGGGGAAGAGAGAGTGCGACTGGGGGGGAAGGGAGAGAGCGACTGGGGGGGAAGAGAGAGAGCGACTGGGGGGAAGAGAGAGAGCGACTGGGGGGGAAGAGAGAGAGCAACTGGGGGGAAGAGAGAGAGCGACTGGGTTGGAAGAGAGAGAGCGACTGGGGGGGAAGAGAGAGAGCGACTGGGGTTGAAGAGAGAGAGCGACTGGGGGGGAAGAGAGACAGCGACTGGGGGGGAAGAGAGAGAGCAACTGGGGGGAAGAGAGAGAGCGACTTGGGGGGAAGAGAGAGAGCGACTGGGGGGGAACAGAGAGAGCGACTGGGGGAACAGAGAGAGCGACTGGGGGGTAGAAGAGCGCGACTGGGGGGGAAGAGAGAGAGCGACTGGTGGGGAAGAGAGAGAGCGACTGGGGGGCAGAGAGCGAGCGACTGGGGGGGAAGGGCGAGAACGACTGGCGGGGAAGAGACAGAGCGACTGGGGGGGAAGAGAGAGAACGACTGGGGGGGAAGAGAGAGAGCGACTGGGTGGGAAGAGATAGAGCGACTGGGGGGAAGAGAGAGAGCGACTGGGGTTGAAGAGAGAGAGCGACTGAGGGGGAAGAGAGAGAGCGACTGGGGGGGAAGAGAGAGAGCGACTGGGGGGAAGAGAGAGAGCGACTTGGGGGGAAGAGAGAGAGCGACGGGGGGGAACAGAGAGAGCGACTGCGGGGAACAGAGAGAGCGACTGGGGGGGAAGAGAGAGAGCGACTGGGGGGAAGAGAGAGAGCGACTGGGGGGGAAGGGAGAGAGCGACTGAGGGGAAGAGCGAGAGCGACTGGTGGGGAAGAGAGAGAGCGACTGGGGGGATAAGACAGAGCGACTGGGGGGGAAGAGAGAGAGCGACTGGGGGGAAGAGAGAGAGTGACTGGGGAGGGAAGAGTGAGTGCGACTGGGGGGGACGAGAGAGAGCGACTGGGGGGAAGAGAGAGAGCGACTGGGGGGGAAGAGAGAGAGCGACTGGGGGGAAGAGAGAGAGCGACTGGGGGAAGAGAGAGAGCGACAGGGGGGAAGAAAGCGAGCGACTGGGGGGGAAGAGAGAGAGCGACTGGGGGGGCAGAGAGAGAGCGACTGGGCAGGAAGAGAGTGAGCGACTGGGGGGGAAGAGAGAGAACGACTGGGGGGGAAGAGTGAGAGCGACTGGGTGGGAAGTGAGAGAGCGACTGGGGGGGAAGAGATAGAGCGACTGGGGGTGAAGAGAGAGAGCGAATGGGGGGGAAGAGAGAGAGCGACTGGGGGGGAAGAGAGAGAGCGCCTGGGGGGAAGAGAGAGAGCGACTGGGGGGAAGAAAGAGAGCGACTGGTGGGGAAGAGAAAGAGCGACTGGGGGGGAAGAGAGAGAGTGACTGGGGGGAAGAGAGAGAGCAACTGGGGGGGAAGAGAGAGAGCGACTGGGGGGGAAGAGAGGGAGAGACTGGGGGGCATGAGAGAGAGCGACGGGGGGGAAGAGAGAGAGCGACTGGGGGGAAGAGGGATAGCAACTGGGGGGAAGAGAGAGAGCGACTGGGGGGAAGAGAGGGAGAGACTGGGGGGCATGAGAGAGAGCGACGGGGGGGAAGAGAGAGAGCGACTGGGGGGAAGAGGGAGAGCAACTGGGGGGAAGAGAGAGAGCGACTGGGGGGAAGAGAGAGAGCGACTAGGGGTGGAGAGAGAGAGCGACGGGGGGGAAGAGAGAGAGCGATTGGGGGGGAAGAGAGAGAGCGAATGGGGGGGAAGAGAGAGAGCGACTGTGGGGGAAGAGAGAGAGCGACTGGGGGGGAAGAGAGAGAACGACTGGGGGGGAAGAGAGAGAGCGACTGGGTTGGAAGAGAGAGAGCGACTGGGGGGGAAGAGAGAGAGCGACTGGGGTTGAAGAGAGAGAGCGACTGGGGGGGAAGAGAGACAGCGACTGGGGGGGAAGAGAGAGAGCGACTGGGGGGAAGAGAGAGAGCGACTTGGGGGGAAGAGAGAGAGCGACTGGGGGGGAACAGAGAGAGCGACTGGGGGAACAGAGAGAGCGACTGGGGGGGAAGAGAGAGCGCGACTGGGGGGGAAGAGAGAGAGCGACTGGGGGGGAAGAGAGAGAGCGACTGAGGGGCAGAGAGCGAGCGACTGGGGGGGAAGGGCGAGAACGACTGGCGGGGAAGAGACAGAGCGACTGGGGGGGAAGAGAGAGAACGACTGGGGGGGAAGAGAGAGAGCGACTGGGTGGGAAGTGATAGAGCGACTGGGGGGAAGAGAGAGAGCGACTGGGGTTGAAGAGAGAGAGCGACTGAGGTGGAAGAGAGAGAGCGACTGGGGGGGAAGAGAGAGAGCGACTGGGGGGAAGAGAGAGAGCGAATTGGGGGGAAGAGAGAGAGCGACGGGGGGGAACAGAGAGAGCGACTGCGGGGAACAGAGAGAGCGACTGGGGGGTAAGAGAGAGAGCGACTGGGGGGAAGAGAGAGAGCGACTGGGGGGGAAGGGAGAGAGCGACTGGGGGGAAGAGCGAGAGTGACTGGTGGGGAAGAGAGAGAGCGACTGGGGGGAAAAGACAGAGCGACTGGGGGGAAAGAGAGAGAGCGACTGGGGGGGAAGAGAGAGAGTGACTGGGGGGGGAAGAGTGAGTGCGACTGGGGGGGACGAGAGAGAGCGACTGGGGGGAAGAGAGAGAGCGACTGGGGGGGAAGAGAGAGAGCGACTGGGGGGAAGAGAGAGAGCGACTGGGGGAAGAGAGAGAGCGACAGGGGGGAAGAAAGCGAGCGACTGGGGGGGAAGAGAGAGATCGACGGCGGGGGAAGAGAGAGAGCGACTGGGGGGGAAGAGAGAGAGTGACTGGGGGGGAAGAGAGAGAGCGACTGGGGGGGCAGAGAGAGAGCGACTGGGCAGGAAGAGAGTGAGCGACTGGGGGGGAAGAGAGAGAACGACTGGGGGGGAAGAGAGAGAGCGACTGGGTGGGAAGTGAGAGAGCGACTGGGGGGGAAGAGATAGAGCGAATGGGGGTGAAGAGAGAGAGCGAATGGGGGGGAAGAGAGAGAGCGACTGGGGGGGAAGAGAGAGCGCGCCTGGGGGGAAGAGAGAGAGCGACTGGGGGGAAGGGAGAGAGCGACTGGTGGGGAAGAGAAAGAGCGACTGGGGGGAAGAGAGAGAGCGACTGGGGGGAAGAGAGAGAGCGACTGGGGGGGAAGAGAGAGAGCGACTGGGGGGGAAGAGAGAGAGCGACTGGGGGGACAGAGAGAGAGCGACTGGGGGGGAAGAGAGAGAGCGACTGAGGGGGAAGAGAGAGAGCGATTGGGGGGAAGAGAGAGAACGACTGGGGGGAATGAGAGAGAGCAACTGGGTGGGAAGAGAGAGAGCGACTGGCTGGGAAGAGAGAGAGCGACTGGGGGAGAAGAGAGAGAGCGACTGGGGGGGAAGAGAGAGAGCGACTGGGGGGGAAGAGAGAGAGCGACTGGGGGGAAGAGAGAGAGCGACTGGGGGGGAAGAGAGAGAGCAACTGGGGGGAAGAGAGAGAGCGACTGGGTTGGAAGAGAGACAGCGACTGGGGGGGAAGAGAGAGAGCGACTGGGGGGAAGAGAGAGAGCGACTGGGGGGGAAGAGAGAGAGCGACTGGGGGGAAGAGAGAGAGCGACTTGGGGGGAAGAGAGAGAGCGACTTGGGGGGAAGAGAGAGAGCGACTGGGGGGGAACAGAGAGAGCGACTGGGGGAACAGAGAGAGCGACTGGGGGGTAGAGAGAGCGCGACTGGGGGGGAAGAGTGAGAGCGACTGGGGGGGAAGAGAGAGAGCGACTGGGGGGCAGAGAGCGAGCGACTGGGGGGAAGGGCGAGAACGACTGGCGGGGAAGAGACAGAGCGACTGGGGGGGAAGAGAGAGAACGACTGGGGGGGAAGAGAGAGAGCGACTGGGTGGGAAGAGATAGAGCGACTGGGGGGAAGAGAGAGAGCGACTGGGGTTGAAGAGAGAGAGCGACTGAGGGGGAAGAGAGAGAGCGACTGGGGGGGAAGAGAGAGAGCGACTGGGGGGAAGAGAGAGAGCGACTTGGGGGGAAGAGAGAGAGCGACGGGGGGGAACAGAGAGAGCGACTGCGGGGAACAGAGAGAGCGACTGGGGGGGAAGAGAGAGAGCGACTGGGGGGAAGAGAGAGAGCGACTGGGGGGGAAGGGAGAGAGCGACTGAGGGGAAGAGCGAGAGCGACTGGTGGGGAAGAGAGAGAGCGACTGGGGGGATAAGACAGAGCGACTGGGGGGGAAGAGAGAGAGCGACTGGGGGGGAAGAGAGAGAGTGACTGGGGAGGGAAGAGTGAGTGCGACTGGGGGGGACGAGAGAGTGCGACTGGGGGGAAGAGAGAGAGCGACTGGGGGGGAAGAGAGAGAGCGACTGGGGGGAAGAGAGAGAGCGACTGGGGGAAGAGAGAGAGCGACAGGGGGGAAGAAAGCGAGCGACTGGGGGGGAAGAGAGAGATCGACGGCGGGGGAAGAGAGAGAGCGACTGGGGGGGCAGAGAGAGAGCGACTGGGCAGGAAGAGAGTGAGCGACTGGGGGGGAAGAGAGAGAACGACTGGGGGGGAAGGGAGAGAGCGACTGAGGGGAAGAGCGAGAGCGACTGGTGGGGAAGAGAGAGAGCGACTGGGGGGATAAGACAGAGCGACTGGGGGGGAAGAGAGAGAGCGACTGGGGGGGAAGAGAGAGAGCGACTGGGTGGGAAGAGATAGAGCGACTGGGGGGAAGAGAGAGAGCGACTGGGGTTGAAGAGAGAGAGCGACTGAGGGGGAAGAGAGAGAGCGACTGGGGGGGAAGAGAGAGAGCGACTGGGGGGAAGAGAGAGAGCGACTTGGGGGGAAGAGAGAGAGCGACGGGGGGGAACAGAGAGAGCGACTGCGGGGAACAGAGAGAGCGACTGGGGGGGAAGAGAGAGAGCGACTGGGGGGAAGAGAGAGAGCGACTGGGGGGGAAGGGAGAGAGCGACTGAGGGGAAGAGCGAGAGCGACTGGTGGGGAAGAGAGAGAGCGACTGGGGGGATAAGACAGAGCGACTGGGGGGGAAGAGAGAGAGCGACTGGGGGGGAAGAGAGAGAGTGACTGGGGAGGGAAGAGTGAGTGCGACTGGGGGGGACGAGAGAGTGCGACTGGGGGGAAGAGAGAGAGCGACTGGGGGGGAAGAGAGAGAGCGACTGGGGGGAAGAGAGAGAGCGACTGGGGGAAGAGAGAGAGCGACAGGGGGGAAGAAAGCGAGCGACTGGGGGGGAAGAGAGAGATCGACGGCGGGGGAAGAGAGAGAGCGACTGGGGGGGGAAGAGAGAGAGTGACTGGGGGGGAAGAGAGAGAGCGACTGGGGGGGCAGAGAGAGAGCGACTGGGCAGGAAGAGAGTGAGCGACTGGGGGGGAAGAGAGAGAGTGACTGGGGGGGGGAAGAGTGAGTGCGACTGGGGGGGACAAGAGAGAGCGACTGGGGGGAAGAGAGAGAGCGACTGGGGGGGAAGAGAGAGAGTGACTGGGGGGGGGAAGAGTGAGTGCGACTGGGGGGGACAAGAGAGAGCGACTGGGGGGAAGAGAGAGAGCGACTGGGGGGGAATAGAGAGAGCGACTGGGGCGAAGAGAGAGAGCGACTGGGGGAAGAGAGAGAGCGACAGGGGGGAAGAAAGCGAGCGACTGGGGGGGAAGAGAGAGAGCGACGGGGGGGGAGGGAGAGCGACTGGGGGGGAAGAGAGAGAGCGACTGGGGGGGAAGAGAGAGAGCGACTGGGGGCGAAGAGAGAGAGTGACTGGGGTGAAAGAGAGAGAGCGACTGGGAGGGCAGAGAGAGAGCGGCTGGGCAGGAAGAGAGTGAGCGACTGGGGGGGAAGAGAGAGAACGACTGGGGGGGAAGAGAGAGAGCGACTGGTTGGGAAGTGAGAGAGCGACTGGGGGGGAAGAGATAGAGCGACTGGGGGTGAAGAGAGAGAGCGAATGGGGGGGAAGAGAGAGAGCAACTGGGGGGGAAGAGAGAGAGCGCCTGCGGGGAAGAGAGAGAGCGACTGGGGGGAAGAGAGGGAGAGACTGGGGGGGATGAGAGAGAGCGACGGGGGGGAAGAGAGAGAGCGACTGGGGGTACAGAGAGAGCGACGGGGGGGAAGAGGGAGAGCGACTAGGGTGAAGAGAGAGAGCGACTGGGGTGGAAGAGAGAGAGCGACTGAGGGGGAAGAGAGAGAGCGACTGGGGGGGAAGAGAGAGAGCGACTGGGGGGAAGAGAGAGACCGACTTGGGGGGAAGAGAGAGAGCGACTGGGGGGGAACAGAGAGAGCGACTGCGGGGAACAGAGAGAGCGACTGGGGGGGAAGAGAGAGAGCGACTGGGGGGAAGAGAGAGAGCGACTGGGGGGGAAGGGAGAGAGCGACTGGGGGGAAGAGCGAGAGCGACTGGTGGGGAAGAGAGAGAGCGACTGGGGGGAAAAGACAGAGCGACTGGGGGGGAAGAGAGAGAGCGACTGGGGGGGAAGAGAGAGAGTGACTGGGGGGGGAAGAGTGAGTGCGACTGGGGGGGACGAGAGAGAGCGACTGGGGGGAAGAGAGAGAGCGACTGGGGGGAAGAGAGAGAGCGACTGGGGGAAGAGAGAGAGCGACAGGGGGGAAGAAAGCGAGCGACTGGGGGGGAAGAGAGAGAGCGACGGGGGGAGAGGGAGAGCGACTGGGGGGAAGAGAGAGAGCGACTGGGGGGGAAGAGAGAGAGCGACTGGGGGCGAAGAGAGAGAGTGACTGGGGTGAAAGAGAGAGAGCGACTGGGAGGGCAGAGAGAGAGCGGCTGGGCAGGAAGAGAGTGAGCGACTGGGGGGGAAGAGAGAGAACGACTGGGGGGGAAGAGAGAGAGCGACTGGTTGGGAAGTGAGAGAGCGACTGGGGGGGAAGAGATAGGGCGACTGGGGGTGAAGAGAGAGAGCGAATGGGGGGGAAGAGAGAGAGCGACTGGGGGGGAAGAGAGAGAGCGCCTGCGGGGAAGAGAGAGAGCGACTGGGGGGAAGAGAGGGAGAGACTGGGGGGGATGAGAGAGAGCGACGGGGGGGAAGAGAGAGAGCGACTGGGGGTACAGAGAGAGCGACGGGGGGGAAGAGGGAGAGCGACTAGGGTGAAGAGAGAGAGCGACTGGGGTGGAAGAGAGAGAGCGACTGAGGGGGAAGAGAGAGAGCGACTGGGGGGGAAGAGAGAGAGCGACTGGGGGGAAGAGAGAGACCGACTTGGGGGGAAGAGAGAGAGCGACTGGGGGGGAACAGAGAGAGCGACTGCGGGGAACAGAGAGAGCGACTGGGGGGGAAGAGAGAGAGCGACTGGGGGGAAGAGAGAGAGCGACTGGGGGGGAAGGGAGAGAGCGACTGGGGGGAAGAGCGAGAGCGACTGGTGGGGAAGAGAGAGAGCGACTGGGGGGAAAAGACAGAGCGACTGGGAGGGCAGAGAGAGAGCGGCTGGGCAGGAAGAGAGTGAGCGACTGGGGGGAAGAGAGAGAACGACTGGGGGGGAAGAGAGAGAGCGACTGGTTGGGAAGTGAGAGAGCGACTGGGGGGGAAGAGATAGAGCGACTGGGGGTGAAGAGAGAGAGCGAATGGGGGGGAAGAGAGAGAGCAACTGGGGGGGAAGAGAGAGAGCGCCTGCGGGGAAGAGAGAGAGCGACTGGGGGGAAGAGAGGGAGAGACTGGGGGGGATGAGAGAGAGCGACGGGGGGGAAGAGAGAGAGCGACTGGGGGTACAGAGAGAGCGACGGGGGGGAAGAGGGAGAGCGACTAGGGTGAAGAGAGAGAGCGACTGGGGTGGAAGAGAGAGAGCGACTGAGGGGGAAGAGAGAGAGCGACTGGGGGGGAAGAGAGAGAGCGACTGGGGGGAAGAGAGAGACCGACTTGGGGGGAAGAGAGAGAGCGACTGGGGGGGAACAGAGAGAGCGACTGCGGGGAACAGAGAGAGCGACTGGGGGGGAAGAGAGAGAGCGACTGGGGGGAAGAGAGAGAGCGACTGGGGGGGAAGGGAGAGAGCGACTGGGGGGAAGAGCGAGAGCGACTGGTGGGGAAGAGAGAGAGCGACTGGGGGGAAAAGACAGAGCGACTGGGGGGGAAGAGAGAGAGCGACTGGGGGGGAAGAGAGAGAGTGACTGGGGGGGGAAGAGTGAGTGCGACTGGGGGGGACGAGAGAGAGCGACTGGGGGGAAGAGAGAGAGCGACTGGGGGGAAGAGAGAGAGCGACTGGGGGAAGAGAGAGAGCGACAGGGGGGAAGAAAGCGAGCGACTGGGGGGGAAGAGAGAGAGCGACGGGGGGAGAGGGAGAGCGACTGGGGGGAAGAGAGAGAGCGACTGGGGGGGAAGAGAGAGAGCGACTGGGGGCGAAGAGAGAGAGTGACTGGGGTGAAAGAGAGAGAGCGACTGGGAGGGCAGAGAGAGAGCGGCTGGGCAGGAAGAGAGTGAGCGACTGGGGGGGAAGAGAGAGAACGACTGGGGGGGAAGAGAGAGAGCGACTGGTTGGGAAGTGAGAGAGCGACTGGGGGGGAAGAGATAGAGCGACTGGGGGTGAAGAGAGAGAGCGAATGGGGGGGAAGAGAGAGAGCGACTGGGGGGGGGGGGAAGAGAGAGAGCGCCTGCGGGGAAGAGAGAGAGCGACTGGGGGGAAGAGAGGGAGAGACTGGGGGGGATGAGAGAGAGCGACGGGGGGGAAGAGAGAGAGCGACTGGGGGTACAGAGAGAGCGACGGGGGAGGGAGAGCGACTAGGGTGAAGAGAGAGAGCGACTGGGGTGGAAGAGAGAGAGCGACTGAGGGGGAAGAGAGAGAGCGACTGGGGGGGAAGAGAGAGAGCGACTGGGGGGAAGAGAGAGACCGACTTGGGGGGAAGAGAGAGAGCGACTGGGGGGGAACAGAGAGAGCGACTGCGGGGAACAGAGAGAGCGACTGGGGGGGAAGAGAGAGAGCGACTGGGGGGAAGAGAGAGAGCGACTGGGGGGGAAGGGAGAGAGCGACTGGGGGGAAGAGCGAGAGCGACTGGTGGGGAAGAGAGAGAGCGACTGGGGGGAAAAGACAGAGCGACTGGGGGGGAAGAGAGAGAGCGACTGGGGGGGAAGAGAGAGAGTGACTGGGGGGGGAAGAGTGAGTGCGACTGGGGGGGACGAGAGAGAGCGACTGGGGGGAAGAGAGAGAGCGACTGGGGGGAAGAGAGAGAGCGACTGGGGGAAGAGAGAGAGCGACAGGGGGGAAGAAAGCGAGCGACTGGGGGGGAAGAGAGAGATCGACGGTGGGGGAAGAGAGAGAGCGACTGGGGGGGAAGAGAGAGAGTGACTGGGGGGGAAGAAAGAGAGCGACTGGGGGGGCAGAGAGAGAGCGACTGGGCAGGAAGAGAGTGAGCGACTGGGGGGGAAGAGAGAGAACGACTGGGCGGGAAGAGAGAGAGCGACTGGGTGGGAAGTGAGAGAGAGACTGGGGGGGGAAGAGAGGGAGTGACTGGGGGGAAGAGAGGGAGCGACTGTGGGGGAAGAGAGTGAGCGACTGGGGGGGAAGAGAGAGAGCGACTGAGGGGGAAGAGAGAGAGCGACTGGGGGGGAAGAGAGAGAGCGACTGGGGGGGAAGAGAGAGAGCGACTGGGGGGGAAGAGAGAGAGCGACTGGGGGGGAAGAGAGACAGCGAATGGGGGGGAAGAGAGAGAGTGACTGGAGGGGAAGAGTGAGAGCGACTGGGGGGACAGAGAGAGAGCGACTGGGGGGGAACAGAGAGAGCGACTGAGGGGGAAGAGAGAGAGCGATTGTGGGGGAAGAGAGAGAACGACTGGGGGGGATGAGAGAGAGCAACTGGGTGGGAAGAGAGAGAGCGACTGGTGGGGAAGAGAGAGAGCGACTGGGGGAGAAGAGAGAGAGCGACTGGGGGGGAAGAGAGAGAGTGACTGGGGGGGAAGAGAGAGAGCGACTGGGGGGGTAGAGAGACAGCGAATGGGGGGGAAGAGAGAGAGCGCCTGGAGGAAGAGAGAGAGCGACTTGGGGGGAAGAGAGAGAGCGACTGGGGGGGAACAGAGAGAGCGACTGCGGGGAACAGAGACAGCGACTGGGGGGGAAGAGAGAGAGCGACTGGGGGGAAGAGAGAGAGCGACTGGGGGGGAAGGGAGAGAGCGACTGGGGGGAAGAGCGAGAGCGACTGGCGGGGAAGAGAGAGAGCGACTGGGGGAAAAGAGAGAGCGACTGGGGGGGAAGAGAGAGAGCGACTGGGGGGGAAGAGAGAGAGTGACTGGGGGGGGAAGAGTGAGTGCGACTGGGGGGGACAAGAGAGAGCGACTGGGGGGAAGAGAGAGAGCGACTGGGGGGGAATAGAGAGAGCGACTGGGGCGAAGAGAGAGAGCGACTGGGGGAAGAGAGAGAGCGACAGGGGGGAAGAAAGCGAGCGACTGGGGGGGAAGAGAGAGAGCGACGGGGGGAGAGGGAGAGCGACTGGGGGGGAAGAGAGAGAGCGACTGGGGGGGAAGAGAGAGAGCGACTGGGGGCGAAGAGAGAGAGTGACTGGGGTGAAAGAGAGAGAGCGACTGGGAGGGCAGAGAGAGAGCGGCTGGGCAGGAAGAGAGTGAGTGACTGGGGGGGAAGAGAGAGAACGACTGGGGGGGAAGAGAGAGAGCGACTGGTTGGGAAGTGAGAGAGCGCCTGCGGGGAAGAGAGAGAGCGACTGGGGGGAAGAGAGCGAGCGACTGGAGGGGAAGGGAGAGAGCGACTGCGGGGGAAGGGAGAGAACGACTGGGGGGGAAGAGAGAGCGCGACTGTGGGGGAAGAGAGAGAGCGACTGGGGGGGAAGAGAGGGAGCGACTGTGGGGGAAGAGAGTGAGCGACTGGGGGGGAAGAGAGAGCGACTGGGGGGGAAGAGAGAGAGCGACTGGGGGGAAGAGTGAGAGCGACTGGGGGGGCAGAGAGAGAGCGACTGGGGGGGAAGAGAGAGAGCGACTGGGGGGGAAGTGAGAGAGCGACTGGGGGGGAGGAGAGACAGCAACTGGGGGGGAAGAGAGAGCGACTCGGGGGGAAGAGAGAGAGCGGCTGGGGGGAAGAGAGAGAGCGACTGGGGGGAAGAAGAGAGTGACTGGGGGGAAGTGAGAGAGCAACTGGGGGGGAAGAGAGAGAGCGACTGGGGGGGAAGAGAGAGAGCGACTGGCGGGGAAGAGAGAGAGCGACTGGGGGGAACAGAGAGAGCGATTGGGCGGAACAGAGAGAGCGACTGGGGGGAAGAGAGAGAGCGACTGGGGGGGAAGAGAGAGCGCGACTGGGGGGGAAGTGAGAGAGCGACTGGGGGGGCAGAGAGAGAGCGACTGGGGGGGAAGAGCGAGAGCGACTGGGTGGGAAGAGAGAGAGCGACTGGGGGGAAGAGAGAGAGCGACTGGGGGGGAAGAGAGAGAGCGACTGGGGGGAAGAGAGAGAGCGACTGGGGGGAAGGGAGAGAGCGACTGGGGGGGAAGAGAGAGAGTGACTGGAGGGAAGAGACATAGCGATTGGGGGGGAAGAGAGAGAGCGACTTGGGGGTAAGAGAGAGAGCGACTTGGGGGGAAGAGACAGAGCGAATGGGGGGGAAGAGAGGGAGCGACTGTGGGGGAAGAGAGAGAGCGACTGGGGGGAAGAGAGAGAGCGACTGGGGGGGAAGAGAGAGAGCGACTGGGGGGGAAGAGAGAGAGTGACTGGGGGGAAGAGAGAGAGCAACTGGGGGGAAGAGAGAGAGCGACTGGGGGGGAAGAGATAGAGCGACTGGGGGGGAAGAGAGAGAGCGACTGGGGGGAAGAGAGGGAGAGACTGGGGGGGATGAGAGAGAGCAATGGGGGGGAAGAGAGAGAGCGACTGGGGGGAAGAGAGAGGGCGACTAGGGGTGAAGAGAGAGAGCGACGGGGGGGAAGAGAGAGAGCGATTGGGGGGGAAGAGAGAGAGCGAATGGGGGGGAAGAGAGAGAGCGACTGGGGGGGAAGAGAGAGAGCAACTGCGGGGGAAGAGAGAGTACGACTGGGGGGGAAGAGAGAGAGCGACTGGGTTGGAAGAGAGAGAGCGACTGGGGGGGAAGAGAGAGAGCGACGGGGTTGAAGAGAGAGAGCGACAGGGGGGGAAGAGAGAGAGCGACTGGGGGGAAGAGAGAGAGCGACTGGGGGGAAGGGAGAGAGCGACTGGGGGGGAAGAGAGAGAGTGACTGGAGGGAAGAGACATAGCGATTGGGGGGGAAGAGAGAGAGCGACTTGGGGGGAAGAGACAGAGCGACTGGGGGGGAAGAGAGGGAGCGACTGTGGGGGAAGAGAGAGAGCGACTGGGGGGAAGAGAGAGAGCGACTGGGGGGGAAGAGAGAGAGCGACTGGGGGGGAAGAGAGAGAGTGACTGGGGGGAAGAGAGAGAGCAACTGGGGGGGAAGAGAGAGAGCGACTGGGGTGAAGAGATAGAGCAACTGCGGGGGAAGAGAGAGAGCGACTGGGGGGAAGAGAGGGAGAGACTGGGGGGGATGAGAGAGAGCAACGGGGGGGAAGAGAGAGAGCGACTGGGGGGAAGAGAGAGGGCGACTAGGGGTGAAGAGAGAGAGCGACGGGGGGAAGAGAGAGAGCGATTGGGGGGGAAGAGAGAGAGCGAATGGGGGGGAAGAGAGAGAGCGACTGGGGGGGAAGAGAGAGAGCAACTGGGGGGGAAGAGGGAGAGCGACTGGGGGGGAAGAGAGAGAGCGACTGGGGGGCAGAGAGCGAGCGACTGGGGGGGAAGGGCGAGAACGACTGGCGGGGAAGAGACAGAGCGACTGGGGGGGAAGAGAGAGAACGACTGGGGGGGAAGAGAGAGAGTGACTGGGTGGGAAGAGAGAGCGACTGGGGGGAAGAGAGAGAGCGACTGGGGTTGAAGAGAGAGAGCGACTGAGGGGGAAGAGAGAGAGCGACTGGGGGGGAAGAGAGAGAGCGACTGGGGGGGAACAGACAGAGCGACTGCGGGGAACAGAGAGAGCGACTGGGGGGGAAGAGAGAGAGCGACTGGGGGGAAGAGAGAGAGCGACTGGGGGGGAAGGGAGAGAGCGACTGGGGGGAAGAGCGAGAGCGACTGGTGGGGAAGAGAGAGAGCGACTGGGGGGAAAAGTCAGAGCGACTGGGGGGGAAGAGAGAGAACGACTGGGGGGGAAGAGAGAGAGTGACTGGGGGGGGAAGAGTGAGTGCGACTGGGGGGGACGAGAGAGAGCGACTGGGGGGAAGAGAGAGAGCGACTGGGGGGGAAGAGAGAGAGCGACGGGGGAGAGGGAGAGCGACTGGGGGGGAAGAGAGAGAGCGACTGGGGGGGAAGAGAGAGAGCGACTGGGGGGAAGAGAGAGAGCGACTGGGGGGGAAGAGAGAGAGCGACTGGGGGGATGAGAGAGAGCGACTGGGGGAAGAGAGAGAGCGACAGGGGGGAAGAAAGCGAGCGACTGGGGGGGAAGAGAGAGAGCGACGGGGGGAGAGGGAGAGCGACTGGGGGGGAAGAGAGAGAGCGACTGGGGGGGAAGAGAGAGAGCGACTGGGGGGAAGAGAGAGAGTGACTGGGGGGGAAGAGAGAGAGCGACTGGGAGGGCAGAGAGAGAGCGGCTGGGCAGGAAGAGAGTGAGCGACTGGGGGGGAAGAGAGAGAACGACTGGGGGGGAAGAGAGAGAGCGACTGGGGGGGAAGAGAGAGAGCGACTGGGGGGAAGAGTGAGAGCGACTGGGGGTGAAGAGAGAGAGCGAATGGGGGGGAAGAGAGAGAGCGACTGGGGGGGAAGAGAGAGAGCGCCTGGGGGGAAGAGAGAGAGCGACTGGGGGGAAGAGAGAGAGCGACTGGAGGGGAAGGGAGAGAGCGACTGGGGGGGAAGATAGAGAGCGACTGGGGGGGAAGGGAGAGAGCGACGGGGGGGAAGAGAGAGCGTGACTTGGGGGGAAGAGAGAGAGCGACTGGGGGGGAAGAGTGGCAGCGACTGTGGGGGAACAGAGTGAGCGACTGGGGGGGAAGAGAGAGCGACTGGGGGGGAAGAGAGAGAGCGACTGGGGGGAAGAGTGAGAGCGACTGGGGGGGCAGAGAGAGAGCGACTGGGGGGGAAGAGAGAGAGCGACTGGGCGGGAAGTGAGAGAGCGACTGGTGGGGAGGAGAGACAGCAACTGGGGGGGAAGAGAGAGAGCGACTCGGGGGGAAGAGAGAGAGCGACTGGGGAATCGAGAGAGAGAGCGACTGGGGGGAAGAAGAGAGTGACTGGAGGGAAGTGAGAGAGCAACTGGGGGGGAAGAGAGAGAGCGACTGAGGGGGAAGAGAGAGAGCGACTGGGGGGGAAGAGAGAGAGCGACTGGGGGGAAGAGAGAGAGCGATTGGGGGGAACAGAGAGAGCGACTGGGGGGGAAGAGAGAGAGCGACTGGGGGGGAAGAGAGAGCGCGACTGGGGGGGAAGAGAGAGTGCGACTGGGGGGGAAGAGAGAGAGCGACTGGGGGGGCAGAGAGAGAACGACTGGGGGGGAAGAGCGAGAGCGACTGGTTGGGAAGAGAGAGAGCGACTGGGGGGAAGAGAGAGAGCGACTGGGGGGAAGAGAGAGAGCGACTGGGGGGGAAGAGAGAGAGCGACTGGGGGGGAAGAGAGAGAGTGACTGGGGGGAAGAGAGAGAGCAACTGGGGGGGAAGAGAGAGAGCGACTGGGGGGGAAGAGATAGAGCGACTGGGAGGGAAGAGAGAGAGCGACTGGGGGGAAGAGAGGGAGAGACTGCGGGGCATGAGAGAGAGCGACGGGGGGGAAGAGAGAGAGCGACTGGGGGGAAGAGGGAGAGCAACTGGGGGGAAGAGAGAGAGCGACTGGGGGGAAGAGAGAGAGC